>NC_080379.1:38745783-39045783 GCF_014773155.1 Arachis stenosperma | reverse complement strand
GTTTCACCGTTGTCAATGGCTACCTCCCATCCTCTCAGTGAAAATGTTCCTATGCTCTGTCACAGCATGGCTAATCATCTGTCGGTTCTCGGTCAGGCCGGAATAGAATCCAGTGATTCTTTTGCGTCTGTCACTAACGCCCCGCCTGCTAGGAGTTTGAAGCACGTCACAGTCATTCAGTCATTGAATCCTACTCAGAATACCACAGACAAGGTTTAGACCTTCCGGATTCTCTTGAATGCCGCCATCAGTTCTAGCTTATACCACGAAGATTCCGATTAAAGAATCCAAGAGATAACTACTCAATCTAAGGTAGAACGGAGGTGGTTGTCAGGCACACGTTCATAGCTGAGAATGATGATGATTGTCACGGATCATCACATTCATCCGGATTAAGAACAAGTATTATCTTAGAATGGAAGCAAGCATGATTGAATAAGAAACAGTAGTAATTGCATTAATCCATCAAGACACAGCAGAGCTCCTCACCCCCAACCATGGGGTTTAGAGACTCATGCCGTGGAAAGTATACAATGAAACGTGTAAAAGTGTCATGAGGTCCAGATACAATGTCAAAAGATCCTATTAATAGTAAACTAGTAACCTAAGGTTTACAGAAATGAGTAAATGACAGAAAAATCCACTTCCGGGCCCACTTGGTGTGTGCTTGGGCTGAGCATTAAAGCTTTCATGTGTAGAGACCTTTTCTGGAGTTAAACGCCAGCTTTCATGCCAGTTTGGGCGTTTAACTCCAAGTTTTATGCCAGTTCCAGCGTTAAACGCTGGAATTTCTGAGGCCGAATTGCTACGCCGGTTTGGGCCATCAAAACTTGGGCAAAGCATGGACTATCATATATTGCTGGAAAGCCCAGGATGTCTACTTTCCAATGCCGTTGAGAGCGCGCCAATTGGGCTTCTGTAGCTCCAGAAAATCCACTTCGAGTGCAGGGAGGTCAGAATCCAACAGCATCTGCAGTCCTTTTCAGTCTCTGAATCAGATTTTTGCTCAGGACCCTCAATTTCAACCAGAAAATACCTGAAATCACAGAAAAATACACAAACTCATAGTAAAGTTCAGAAAAGTGAATTTTAGCTAAAAACTAATAAAAATATACTAAAAACTAACTAAATCATACTAAAAAAATACTAAAAACAATGCCAAAAAGTGTATAAATTATCCGCTCATCAGACGCTCATCATCATTCTCACTTATGAACAAGTGACTGACAACCACTTCTGTTCTACAAGCAAACAAGGCTCTAATGTTTATCTCTTGGGAACCGGAATCTTCGTGGTATAAGCTAGAATTGATGGCGGCATTCAAGAGAATCCGGAAGGTGTAGACCTTGTCTGTGGTATTCTGAGTAGGATTCAATGATTGAATGACGGTGACGAGCTTCAAACTCGCGATTGTGGGGCGTTAGTGACAGACGCAAAAGAATCACTGGATTCTATTCCGACATGATCGAGAACCGACAGCTGGATAGCCGTGCCGTGACAGGGTGCGTTGAACATTTCCACTGAGAGGACGGGACTGTAGCCATTGACAACGGTGATGCCCAACATACAGCTTGCCATGGAAAGGAGTAAGAAGGATTGGATGAAGACAGTAGGAAAGCAGAGAGACAGAAGGGACAAAGCATCTCCATTCGCTTATCTGAAGTTCTTACCAATGAATTACATAAGTATCTCTATCTTTGACTTTATGTTTTATTCATACATCATCCATAACTATTTGAGTCTGCCTGACTAAGATTTACAAGGTGACCATAGCTTGCTTCATACCAACAATCTCCGTGGGATCGACCCTTACTTGCGTAAGGTTTATTACTTGGACGACCCAGTGCACTTGCTGGTTAGTTGTGCGAAGTTGTGTTTATGCCATGGTATTGAACACCAAGTCTTTGGGGCCATTACTAGGGATTATTTGAGTTGTGAAAAGTAGTGATCACAATTTCGTGCACCAAATAACATGCAATCCTAAGTGGGATGAGATCAAATATTTTTTAAGAGGAACAAGATTTAAGGCAGAAGACTGTCTAGACATTTTAGCATGGATTTTTAGCATCAAGCTTGGTGAGTTGATCACAGACTTTAAGCAGGGTAGATTCTTTGGGAAGATAACCGCATGTAAGTACAGTTTAATTCCCTTTTGTATCAACTGTTAACTTTGAGTGTATAACAAAGATTTCTTATTTATAGATGTTTACACCGTAGAATTTCAAAAGAGGGGGCTTCTACATGCCCACATCCTATTGTTCATGCACCCGTTATACAAGCCTAAGTCACCCGAGGATATTGACAGGCTTATTTCAGCTGAGATTCCAGATAAACTTACAAGGCTGAAATTATATGCAGCTGTTGAGAAGTTCATGGTCCATGGCCCGTATGGTAGGTATAACAATAACAGCCCTTGCATGTCAAATGGACGGTGCTCAAAGTATTACCCCAAGCCCTTTAGAGTAAGGACAATAGTTGATGAAGCTGGATTTCCGAAGTATAGAAGGTCAGACAACGGGATGACAATCGTGAAGAAGAATGTAGTGCTTGATAATTCATACGTTGTTTCGTACAACCCATCCCTCTTGCTAAAGTACGGATGCCACATCAATGTCGAGCACATATGTCAGACGTCTACAATAAAGTATCTGTTCAAGTACGTTAACAAGGGTAATGATTGGGTAACTACTTCTTTCTACCAAACAAATACATAAGGAGAAATTAAACAAGTTGTTGATGAGATATGCAATTACTACGACTACCGATACATCTCATCATGCGAAGTAGCTTGGCAGATATTTGGGTATGATATCCAACAAAAAGAACCTTCCGTTATTCGACTACCGTTCTACCTGCCCAGGACAATGAACACCTTGTTGTGTTTAGAGACTATGAGAACATAGTTGATGTAATTGAAAGGGTTGATAGGAAATGTAACGAAATTCTTGGCGTGGATGCTTGCTAATAAATTATATCATTTTGGTCGTACTCTTACTTATAGCCAATTTCCAAATAAATTTGTGTGGAAGGATGACGTAGGTATGTGGATGCCAAGGAAACATGGATGTTCTATTAGCCGACTAACACATGTTCCACGTGGAAATGGTGAGGATTATTACCTAAGATTTTTGCTAAACATACAAAAGGGATGTCTCAGCTTCGTCGAATTGCGTACAGTGGAGGGTGTTGTGTATGGTACATTCAAGGAAGCATGTTATGCCTTAGGATTGTTGCAGGAAGATAAAGAATTTATTGACGCTATCTTCAAAGCAGGCACATGGGCTTCTGCAAATTACATTCGTGATCTATTTGTGGTGTAACAACCCTGATTTTCGAGTACGTGAGATCTTTTTGAAAGTACGGATTTTTCTGGAAGATCAGTAAAGGAAACACCTCTGATATATCATCAAGTATCTCAATCCTCATTGTCATTATGTCATCTTTAACCTAGAACTTTTTCTAAGGCAAGCTAGATAATGCAGTCACGAAGAACTTAGTTTTTGAACCGTATCGGTTAGGAGTTTTGATTCTAGTTTTCGTAAATAGTCTCTGTTTGACGAACCGGACTCGATTCATGAGAAAAGAGAGATAATAGGATAATATTATCATTATATTAGTATTAGAAGCTTCTTGAATGATATTATAAGGTTACCTGGTCAGTTTTAGTTAAAAATATAAAATTGGTTTAATTGGGTTCACAGTTTACTAGTGCAGCTTAGCACCAACACTCTCTAATGACTCTAGTAATACTAAGGCCTCATTATACATGTTTTATTCTCATAATAAATATGTTACTAGTGTCATTTATACTAGTAGCTCAAAAAATAATTTTTAGAGATGTTTTTACAAGTGTTCCGATACATCTAGTTTTAGTAGTTATACACCTGAAATATTTTAATATTATTTTAATCCACCTCCAAGCCAACCAATCACGACTCACCTTACACCACCAAAACCTCCAAGGCTGTCTCATTTCTTAATTTTGGCTGAAAATAACAAGAGAGAAAATAAAATATCAAGGCTGAAAATAAGGTGAGATGGTTGTCTCCCTCCCTTTTCAATTCGGTTTTCAAGGAAAACCATGCAAAACATGTGTTTTCTTGATGTTCTTCCTTAGGAATCATGCTTAACTTGACTTGAGGGCCAAGAAACGTTAATTTTTAGCAAGTCTAAGGTGAGATATCCCTTCTTAACATGCTAAAAGAGATTTGGTCAGTTGAGGGTTTTTGGATTTAAAGTTGTTCTTGATGTGATTTAGGAGGAAAAAGTGCTTAAGGACCACCTAAAAGTATAACAGAATTTGGAGTAGCAAAACCAGGTAGGGTTTGACAAAATTAATCTTGATTGATTGTGTTTGAGTTGTGTGATTATGATATGCTTTGGCTATGCTTGAAATTGATGGTTTATATTAGTGATTCTTGTTGAAATTTTGGTGAAAATTTGATGAAATTTGATGATATTCAACTTTGAATTTATGTTCTTCATGGCTGCTGGAAACTGAAACCCTAGACCCTAAATTGGGGTTCAATTTGTGTTAAAATCATGTAAAAAAAATGGGGTTTTAGTGGCTGCTAATTTATTTTGAATTATGATAAAAATCGGTTGCTGAAAAGATTAAAAAACGGGTAAAAACAGAGAAAGAATCTGAAGAATTTACGAAGAACACAAAGAGCACTTTAAGTGTGATGAAGAACATTGAAGAACACCTTTTAGATCTTAAAAAGGGCAAGGTTGTAATTATTTTGGTGTTTGAGGGGTTATTTGGTAATTTCTGAAAGTTAGGATGGTTAAAGTAGAAATATTAAAAGTTACCGGGGTAAAAAGTTAATTTTAAAGGTTAAAAGATAAAGGCAAGGTAAATTTCGAAAATTTAATGATAAAATAATAACTAATAATAAAATATTAAATAATAATATTTAATTAAAAATAATATTTTAATAAAAATAATAAAATAATGCAGAAAAGGCAGTTTTCTGTAAAATCTTTAGAAAGACAACTTTAAGCTCAGAATTTCATAATTACCTTCATAAAACACTTAGGGAGTAGTAATAATATGTTAGTGAGGCAAAGATAAAGGAAAGATAAGAAGTTAAAGAAAAGATAAAAACCAAAGAAAATTCTGTAAAGTTTTAATGACAGAATCAAACAGAGATTAGCGAACAAACTAGGGCAACATATTTAGTACTTGAGTTGCGCCTAAGGTTAGGTATTATATGAAAAGTTAAACTGTTTTAGTATAGACTTAATGAACCTATACTTGGGACAGGCTAACTATTCATACCGAAATTTACATAAGCTTTAAATACATACGTTAAGCAGAGAAAAGAGTAACCAGAGTAGAGTAAAGAGATCAAGAGATAGTTTATTTGTTGCGTTACGGTAACTCCAGATATACTTGTATGATCATCTGCTGCATTGAGGCAGTCAGATAGATAGTGGTGGGACTACTGAGAATGCTTTCCTATGGTATAGATCCATATTTTAATTCTGTAAGGCAGAGGGGTTATTTCCTGCTACAGAAGTACCGTGACCACCTGTTCCATTTCTGTAGTGGCAGAGGGGTTATTTTCTGTATACAGAAGGTGTGTCGGCATACATCCCTACAGTAGCAGATGTGTTATTTCCTGCGTGCAGTGGACCCTGTGGTGGCAGAGGGGTTATTTCCTGTACACAGGGGTATAGCCAACTGGAAAGCCATACCCGTTTCAGCTGCTTCGGGTTACGTCGAGAGCGGGTAGAAACCGACAGATGAGCTCATTACCTACACTAGGGCTAGACATGCATCATACTTGGTTGCGTATTTCCTCTGTTATGATTGTTGTTTGAATGTATGCTTTATTTGTTTTCATTCTATTCTGTGTCTGTATTTTGTTTTCTTGTATTCTTTTGTTTGTGCTTTACTTTCTGTTTTCTCTATTTATTTGTTTTTTCTGTTTACTGCTTCTCGGTATTCTGCTATTTATCTGCTAAACAACACGGAATTAATGAACTTAACTAATAACTCCGGTCCTACTAAGAACTCCCCAGTTCTTAGCCCTTCTCTCTCCCTTCCCCTTCAGATGGAAGTAAGAGTACCCTTCTGTAGTTCGCTGATGATCGTTCTGCAAAAAGGTTCTGCTCTGGATAGTCTTCTGAGTCTAGAGTGAACTCCGATATCTGTTTATATGTATATACCATGGGACCAGCCGACATCTATGCCTCGTTTATTTACGAATTTTAACCTAAGTCCTTCGTACGATGTTGCTATTATGCGGCCACTCAATAAAGTACCAGTGATATGCTCTAAGACGATGTATGATCATGCAGGGGAGTAGTAAAAGATGTTTCACCTTTGGATGACGATCCACCTGACTTGAGTTTTAAAGACCTAGAATGTATTTTCCTCTGCTTTAGTAGTTTAGAGAGACTAGGTAAGTATAGAGTCTAGGCTAGCCTGGGTGCCAGCGTAGGGACTTCTTGAACAGGTTAGGGCCTGGGATGTTGTAATATATATATATATATATATATATATATATATATATATATATATATATATATATGTATAAAGTTATTACCTAGCTATATCTAGGGGTGTTCTAACTAAAAGTCTATACTCTAATAAAGGTCGAATCACCGAATGTTGTCAACTACTTGTGATGTATTTATGTGTGGTTGTTTATAACTGTTTTATCTATTATTATTTGTGAATTGATTATAAATGATTCTGTTTATTAATCCAAACATTTTCAAAAAAAAGTACCTCGCAAACTAACTACGCTTTTAACAACGAATCAGGCTCATATAATAAATAATAGATAATAATTAGGATGACAAATTGGTAGCGCTCAGTTTCCGGTATGTCCTAGGCATAGTGAAAATTGGGTCGTTACATGTGGTGCTGTTATTGTCCAATAACATGGGAAGGCCAGAAATTGTTTAGGAGCAGTGTTATAGTGTATTGTCCAAAGACATATTGTTCACTCACTGAAGAATTTTGCAATGTCTAGGTATCGCAATGACCACTTTTCCTGACAATGTTAACCCCTGAAACATATTCTGGTTTATATTAACCCAAGTTACTAATATTGTTGCCTAATAATTTTGTAGAGCTACATCTTTCTGATGAAGAAATCATGAACATCACACTTTCAAAGATTGAGGACAAACTTCAAGCAAATGGTAGGTCTCTAAAAGAATTTAAAGGCATGCTATACCCAATACTGGTGTTCTTGACGACATACAAGACCGCATTATAATGAATGAATTGAATTTTGACCTTCAAGCTCTCAAAATTTACTTAACCGACAACCTAACTAAGATGAACAGAGATCAAAAGATAGCATTTGAAACCATTCATGCAGTTGATAACAATGCTGGAGGCTTTTTCTTTGTGTATGGTTACGGTGGTACTGGGAAAACATATCTATATAATTGGTGCACGAAATTGTGATCCATTCTTTTCACAACTCAAACAATCCCCGGTAATGGCTCCAAAAACTTGGTGCTCAATACCATGGTCTAAACATAATTTCACAACTTCGCACAACTAACCAGCAAGTGCACTGGGTCGTCCAAGTAATAAACCTTACGCGAGTAAGGGTCGATCCCACGGAGATTGTTGGTATGAAGCAAGCTATGGTCACCTTGTAAATCTCAGTCAGGCAGATTCAAATGGTTATAGATGATATATGAATAAAGCATAAAACAAGGATAGAGATACTTATGTAATTCATTGGTGAGAATTTCATATAAGCGTATGGAGATGCTTTGTCCCTTCCGTCTCTCTACTTTCCTACTGTCTTCATCCAATCATTCTTACTCCTTTCCATGGCAAGCTGTATGTTGGGCATCACCGTTGTCAGTGGCTACAGTCCCGTCCTCTCAGTGAAAATGTTCAACGAACCCTGTCACGGCACGGCTAATCATCTGTCGGTTCTCAATCAGGTTGGAATAGAATCCATCGATTCTTTTGCGTCTATCACTAACGCCCAGCCTTCAGGAGTTTGAAGCTCGTCACAGTCATTCAATCATTGAATCCTACTCAGAATACCACAGACAAGGTTTAGACTTTCCGGATTCTCTTGAATGCCGCCATCAATTCTAGCTTATACCACGAAGATTCCGATTAAGGAATCCAAGAGATAAACATTCAAGCCTTGTTTGCTTGTAGAACGGGAGTGGTTGTCAAGCACGCGTTCATAAGTGAGAATGATGATGAGTGTCACATAATCATCACATTCATCATGTTCTTGGGTACGAATGGATATCTTAGAATAAGAACAAGCTGAATTGAATAGAAGAACAATAGTAATTGCATTAATACTCGAGGTACAGCAGAGCTCCACACCTTAATCTATGGTGTGTAGAAACTCCACTGTTGAAAATACATAAGAACAAGGTCTAGGCATGGCCGAATGGCCAGCCTCCCAATGATCTAAGAACTAGGCGTCCAAAGATGATCCTAAGATCGAAAATGATCCAAAGATCCAAAGATCCAAAGATTAAAAGATGAAAATACAATAGCAAAAGGTCCTATTTGTAGAGAACTAGTAGCCTAGGGTTTACAAAGATGAGTAAATGACATAAAAATCCACTTCCGGGCCCACTTGGTGTGTGCTTGGGCTGAGCATTGAAGCTTTCATGTGTAGAGACTTTTCTTGGAGTTAAACGCCAGCTTTTGTGCCAGTTTGGGCGTTTAACTCCCATTCTTGTGCCAGTTCCGGCGTTTAACGCCGGGCAGTTTTGAGCTGATTTGGAACGCCACTTTGGGCCATCAAATCTCGGGCAAAGTATGGACTATTATACATTGCTGGAAAGCCCAGGATGTCTACTTTCCAACGCCATTGAGAGCGCGCCAATTGGGCTTCTGTAGCTCCAGAAAATCCACTTTGAGTGCAGGGAGGTCAGAATCCAATAGCATCTGCAGTCCTTTTCAGCCTCTGAATCAGATTTTTTCTCAGGTCCCTCAATTTCAGCCAGAAAATACCTGAAATCACAAAAAAACACACAAACTCATAGTAAAGTCCAGAAAAGTGAATTTTAACTAAAAACTAATAAAAATATAATAAAAACTAACTAAAACATACTAAAAACATACTAAAAACAATGCCAAAAAGCGTATAAATTATCCGCTCATCAATAATACCCTATCAGCTGCAATAAGAAGCAACCATGGCATCATTCTTAATGTTGCATCCAGTGGAATTGCCTCGCTGTTGCTTCCAAATGGTCGAACAGCTCATTCAAGGTTCAAGATCCCGCTTGATTTGAACGAGAATTATGTATGTTGTATTAAGCAAGGTACTTCCCTTGCCAAGCTAGTCTGCAAATCAAAGCTTATTATATGAGATGAGGCACCTATGTTGAACAAACTATATTACGAAGCACTCGATAGATGCTTGCGTGACATTCTTAGGGGTGAAGCATACTACAATGCGGAAATGCCATTTGGAGGTAAAGTTATAGTTTTAGGGAGTGACTTTGGGCAAATCCTTCCTGTGATTCCAATGGGATCCCGCCAAGATATTGTTCAAGCATCAGTCAATTCTTCTTACTTGTGGCAACACTGTACTGTGTTAAGGCTGGCAATGAACATGCAACTTACTGTTGGAGTAAGTAACGAAGAACTTGAAGAAATTAGTAAATTTTCAGAACGACTATTAAGTATTGGGGATGGCTTGGCCGGGGATTCCACCGATGGAGAGTCGGAGGTACAAATTGACGAACAGATTTTGATTATTGATGCAGACAATCCATTTGACAACATGGTTGATTTTGTGTACCCAAACCTGTTGTCTAATCTAAACAACATGACATTCTTCAAAGATCGATCAATACTAGGTCCTACATTGGAAGTTATCAACAAGGCAAATGCTACAATAATGGATCGATTAGAAGGAGAAGAAAAGTTGTACCTGAGCTCGGATACTTTGTGTGTGGAGGAAGAAAACATGGAGTCAGATCTTGAGACACTTATACCAGATATTCTTAACGCTATTAATTGCTCAGGATTGCCTCCGCACAAGTTGACTTTGAAAGTAGGTGTACCAGTCATGTTATTACGTAACATTGACCAATCCAACGGGTTATATAACGATACAAGACTACAGGTGAGGAGATTAGGCAGCCACATCATCGAATGTGTTACATTAACAGGGGACAATGTAGGTCAAGTCGTGATAATCCCGCGCATGAACATGATCCCGAATAACCAAGCTTTACCATTTAGATTTCAGCGAAGACAATTCCCAATCATTATTTTATTTGTAATGACGATTAATAAATCTCAAGGGTAAACACTAAGCACAGTTGGTTTGTACCTTCCAAGGCCAATGTTTACCCATGGTCAACTCTATGTCGCGCTATCAAGAATAAAGTCCAAGATTGGACTAAGAGTCTTAATTTAGAATAGTGGTTGCAATTCAGCAAATAAAACTTTAAATGTTGTATAGAGATAAGTCTTCCAAAACATAACATGACTAAAATTCGTATTGACTGGTTCTTTTTTTGCCACATCTTAATCGAGAAATTGCATAGCTACAATAGTTTTGACAAACAAAATGTGTTTTCCTCCTCTTTTCGTGTAAGAACAAATTTTTCATACCCTTTATGTGTGTGTAGGGGGATCAACTTTTACTCAGATTGCAATATTTTTATAAATTTTATCATGTCAGATTGTGTCTTATTTTTAAGTCCAAATTTTTAAATTTAACACTCTTTATTATCCTTATGCAAATATTTTTCTATCATTTACTATTTTTGCATTTACATGTGCAATACTTGATGGATGTGTCACATAAAATTGTATATTTGCTTGTGGATTATTGGCCATCTTAATTTTTTTTTCTTTTTTTTTTCTTAGACTTTCCAACTATGGTCTTTGAAATAGTTTCCTCGCTTATCATTTTTTATTCTTCTAATTCATTCTTTATCTGCGTTTTTTTTTAAGTACTCTTATAAATGGTTGGCAATGTTGTCTCTTCATTTTTAAAAAATTATATGTTTGTCAAAATTCATGTAATTATAAAAATATTTTTCAGTTTTTATTTTAATAATCTCTATTCCTAAAGCATTAAAGTATATCTTTCTTCTACTATCTTATTGATGACATTCTATTTTTAACGGTGAGATACCTTCAAAGAACAGACATCACTAAATTGGATCGAGTATAACTAGATTATATTATTAGAGAGATACATTAAGTTTAGATGAAAACTATTGCCTTCATTTTCTTCATCAAGGAATTTTAACAGTCAAATTTTGCCGTTAAGTAACAGATTGAGAGTGACCTTTTTCTTTGTTACGTGGGTCACATTTTCCCCCAAAAGCATTTTTATTTTTCAAGGTGGTTATTAATTATGTACGTTTTATCTATTTAGTTCTTTTCTGAATTGTCTTTAACTTTTGGTTTCAGAATTTATGATTTTCTCCTAGAATAATTCATGGCTTCATTGATAAATCTGCTATTTGGGTGAGTTTTAATTATTTCTTATTTTTAGTGTTTTATTTTTGGAAACATTGCACTAGGTCTAGGAAAAATTAATGCGTTTGCATTGGATTTGAACTGGATTCTGCATTGATTTTTTGCTTTTCTCATTGTGGAAGATGGAGGATATTTGCTTAACTCTTCTACATTTTTAATTGTGGGTTTGAATTCTTTTAAATGGGACCGCTTCTCTTTATCTATTATCTATGACGACGTACTTAATATTATGAAATAGGTTCCATACTCATGCTCTAAAGGTATCTAATCATTTCAGAATATTTTGTATCAGAATTAGTTAGTTTCAAATCATTGCACTTTACTTAATGCATCCTTCTTCTTTTATTTTCTTCAATTTATTTTTCTAAACCATAGTTGTGTTGTTTCTCTTGGTTGATCAAATTCAAAGGTTTTACTATTTCTCTTTTAACATATACTGACCATGAAATTGAAGATGTCAAACGGTACTGAATATCAATGATACAATGAATAGAGGCATTATTAAAGAACGAGCCGCAGATGCACAAGTGGACAACAGATAAGAGAGCAACAGTGGAAAACTCTTAATATTACTCTGTGTGGCAGATTCTTAATGAAATAAATAAGTACGATAGTATATGTGCTAACATAATTTGTGTGATCTAATCATATTAAGCGATAGATGTGACTTGATTTATTATTCCCATGCATTGCACGAGCTATGCACTAGTTCTATCTGAAATATTGTGATGATTTTTTTTTTTGGACAGGACAGGTAATATTGTGATGATTAAGAGAGAAAAAAGAAGAAGATGAAATAAAATGTGTTTTGGATCTAAAAATGCTAAGGAAAAAACGGTTGGGCATGTTGGGCTGGTCTGAAAAGCCCAAAATAGCCCAGGTTCACCCTAATTCCCACACCTTCCCTCACTCAATGCCACCTTGTTTGTTTCCGTTCAGCCTTCAAACCCCAAAAGCCTCGATAAAGATGCATGGTTCTGAAAATCGGACCCTACTGGTCGGTCAAATCAGTTCAACTAAAATTCGATAATACAAGCGGTTCGATCCTCCATTTATAACCGCTCGAAAAAAAAAAAATCGCTAAAAAACTATCGAACCGACCAAGAATTGGCCGGTTGGACCGGACTGGTATCCGGCCGGTTCGGATAAAACGAATCCAGTGATCCACACGTGATCCAAACCCAACACCCCCCTCCCCTTCCTTCCCCCAATCATTCATTCATTCATGTCCTGGAGAACTCTGAATCGAAGAAGCCCTAGCCGGCTAGCCCTCCATCGTCGCTGCCTAACCTAGGTCCTCAGCGCCGCCGCTGCCTCCTCTTTCCCGTGTCGTTTTCATCTTCGCTGGCACGTCGTTTTCATCTTCGCTGGCTTCTCGGCACGGAACCCAGGTTAGTGGCCCTGCTTTCAATTCTTCGCCTCCGCTTCTTCCTTTTAATTTCTGAATGTTCGGTCTTTTTCTTTGTTTGAAGTTCTGAAATTGTTGTTCAATTTTTGTTCCATTTTTTTTGTAATGTTTTGTAAATTGTAATTGTCAACTGCTGATGGATCTGTCTTGTATTTGTTGGTTGCTGATGGCTGTAAATTTTTTTTTCAAATTTACTGATGGCTCGATGGCTCTGTTAGTCTGTTGCTTTCAATTCTTTGCTCTGTTACTGATGGCTCGATGGCTCTATTAGTTGCTGATGGCTCTTAAGTTTTTTGTTCAAATTTACTGATGGCTTTGTTTGTAGTTGCTGGTTTTGCTGGGTGAAGGTTTAGTGTTTTGGAATGTTTTATAATGTGCTAATGTTTGTAATTGCTGGCTTTGTTTGTAATTGCTGGGTGAAGGTTTAGTGTTTTGTGATTATTGGTTAATGTTTTCGTTTAGTGTTCTCTCTTTTCCAGATTTCACTTCTCTCTGTATTTCTGCATGTTGCTGAATTGGTAATCAATAAATTTGCCTTTTTGCTGTAAATCGGAACTTTACTAGGATTTGTTAAATTTGTTGCTGTAACTTAAATTTGTTGCTTCTCAGTGACAAAATCAGAACAGATTGCTCAGTCAGTGCTTGATTGATTGGCTTTGCTCACTGATTATATTTGATGATAAATTTTAAATTGATAACTTTTAAATTTTAAAGTTGCACTGCCTATGTTACTGATTCACTGTTCTTTCCGTGCTTTTTGTTGTTGTTAATCATTGTGATGAGCTTTTTTAAAATTTGCACTGCCTATATTACTAAGTGTTCCTGTAGTGCTTTTTGTTGTTGTTAATCATTGTGATGAACTTTGTTAAAATTTGCACTGCCTATGTTACTGATTCACGGATTCATCCCTCTCGTCATTATCATTGGCATGAACTCCGAACCAAAACCCCAACTCTCTGGATGAAATTGTAACGAAAGCTGATTGGAACTTTTTCTTCTACTTAAGGTATGAATCAGAATGATGAGGCCAAGTTGTGAATACACAAGTGTCAACGGACTATAATATATATTGAGTTTGTGACATTAGAAGGGTGTAATAATAACAATAATGGAGTCATGTTATTTGAATATTGAGGTTTAACATTTAAACTCTCAGCTTCTCAGCCCTGTTTGATTCTTCATCTCAGGCAATTGAATCGAATCAACCAGGCCTTCCTTTTTTTTTTTTTAGTTGATTCTTAATTTTTCTAATATATGTAGCTTTCTGAATCAAGTGGATCAGATTATGTAGTTTTCTTGATTTGGGATATTTTCGGAGACGCATTAGAAGAGCTATTTTATTATTATGTTTGCTATAATAATATTCACATGTTCTGGATGCTTGTGATTGTTTTGGTGTTTACATTTTCTTTTCAAGTTACTTGCTGTGGTTGTTCTTTGAGTTAAGACTTTGTATGTGTGTGTGAGAATATGTGATCATGTTGAATGCTGTTGTATCTAATAGGAGTTCTTGGAGTACCAGTGAACCGGTTGGACTAATGAACCAGTAAACCAATGACTAAAACGGTTTGGGGCTTTCACCGATTTGGGGCTTAAGGAAGCGAAGGATTTGGTCGAGAAGGTTCCTTGCGTCTTGAAGAAGGGTCTCACTAAGGACGAAGCTGATCCCATTCTCCTGAAGCTCAAAGATTTGGGTGCCACTGTTGTATTGGATTGATTCCCAATTCTTTTTTTTTCTTTTTGGTTGTAGAATCATTCATCACTTGCCTCCATAGCTCCATTTTCATTGAAATGTGATGATAATGTGTTTTTTAGTTCTCAAATACAAAAGTTATATGAACATAATAAGGACTTAGAACGATAATGAATAATTTTCACTATAACAGTAAAAAGAAACATGAACCAACCATGGTCTAAGTTTAAGAGAGTTTATTAGTTTATAACTTATTGTTATTATTTTCTGAAACATATCAGAAATTGTTTTTCAATATTAAATCTGTGGTGAATTCAGATACGGCCTAACAAAGCAAGAAGAAAATTCTTGTAATCTCCATCTGCTGATATGTTGTTAGTTACAAAATCTTCAAGGGTGACATTGTTCCTCTTAAAATAGAGATCCTTGATTTCTTTTAGATCCTCCTCTGCACGGGTGATTATAACTCGGCTAACACCATCATCATCAACTCCCAACTCATTCTTGGCATTGCGTAACACCTAAATAAAAGTCATTGTATCACATCTTAAGTTAAATAAAGGTTATTGAGCCAAAAGTAATTAATTAATGAGTTTAGTAATTACCCTGGCAAAGTATCTTTGGGGGTACTTAATGCAACGAATAGTTGTTCTCAGTGCATCTAAGTATTCATCACTTGGACTGGCTACTAATCCCTACAATTACCAAATGACACACCATTGTATTAACTTCATAATACAAATTCAAATAATAAGGTTATCCAATCACTCATATATAATAATTTATACTGAACCTCAGCATAGTATTTCGATTTGTTAATGATGTTGATTAATGAAATTGCATTTCCATTATATCCTCATTCTATTCTCATTTGAAGCTTTGTCTATTATAACTAAACTAGATATAATTGATTAATTGTGTGGACTGAAAAATTTAGATATGGAAGAGCCATAGTGTATATAGTATATACCATAAAATAGTTCTCACAGTGTGATTTACACATATATGAAAACATGCAATTCAATGAGGATGAAAGTTTTTTTGGGAGAGGGGTAAAAAGTCTTTTCAGTAGGAGTGAAAATCCCTGTGAATTGCAAGGAAATTTTAATGAATTTAAACATTATAACACATAGAGTAACACTTTTGTGAAAAAGAGTTTATCAAAAATTTCTTCACTTTTTATTCCCATCAAAAAGTTTTTTTCACCTCACGGAAATGCCCTAATCTATAATATTAATATTTCACCTTTCTAGTTCACATTTGTACAATACACCAATATAAGATCCATTTTAAAAAATAATGTAATTTTGTGTTGTTGTCCCCATTATTTTTGTGTCAAACCCTACATAATCTAAATTATTTTCCTTGTGCTATATTTGAAGAACAGAGTAACAACTAAAGCTAACATTACCTTGGTGATTGTTGAGCCATAAATGTTCCTAAAGGAATTGAAAGTGACACACAGCTGCTTCTTACTTCTTGTGCTTAAGATTCTAATGATTTCATCATTGCTAAAATCCTTCTTTTCAATTATTTGATGAATAATATTTGCTTCTGAAATAGCCACACTCTCATCAATTACATGTCCCTCATACCTGTAAGTGCTTACTATTGCAACCAACAACTGCATGAAAAAATCATAATTGTTAGTGTAAAAAAAGAACACAAAAAGGTGAATGACTTTAAATATTCATATTCATATTCAAGATAAAGAATAGTAGTCCACATACTCTCCTAATGTCACTAAATGTGTGAGAGGCCACATCTTCTTCAAGAGAGTGTTTGTATAGAAACTGGTATGAACGCTTTATAGCCAAAAGCTCTTCTGAAGTTCTAGTGCAACCAATTTCAATAATTATTTTATAATAATTTGGTGTTGCTTTCTCCAATGCTTCTTTAGCATATGCAGCATCTCTTTCAGCTGGTTCCATTGTCCAATAGCATAAACTTCTCTGCTTACAAACTTTGAACTCAGCTCAAATGACCATATGATAAATTCTTTTAGTGTGTGTTTGGATTAAAGATTGCAAATGAGAGTTTGTATAACGGGTGTTAACGTAATTTATGTTTAATAATTTTGTATCAAAGTAGATTATAGTAAAATGAATATTGTTTGGATTACATTATTCAAAATTACCTTTAGATAAAAATTATTAAAAATAGACATGAATTTATATCATTTAAAATCATATTATTTTAACATTGTTTCACTATATTTTTTTTGTTTGAAAACAACTTAAATTTATATGTTGAAATTTACTACTTTTTAAGTCATAATTTTTTTAGTACTCTTCTTTAATACTCTTTTTTTATTTAATTAATTTTTCTACCGAAATCAATAACTTATATTATAAAAAATAATAATAGTAAATAAAATATATATTAATTTAAGAATGCATAGTAAAAATTGTATAAAGTTCTATAAAAAAATATATATCAATAAAAATGATTAAAAAATTTATATGAACAATAAATACTAAAAATTTTATTAAAAATACAATAACATAAATTGATGTTTGCTTTAGAGAAAAAAAAGTTTGCCAAACAAAAAATCCTGATGTTTTAAAAGATTGAATATGCTTCTTGTGTTTTTAATACTAAACCAAACACACCCTTATTTATTATCTGATATAGTTTATTTTTATAATATAACCAAATTATCATAAAAAAAATTGGGTTAGTAATCATTGAAGAATGAGTTAACATTAAGATTATACTAATTTATTTTAGAATTTATATATAGGACACTTAATACCTTTATAAATATTAGTGTATCAATGTCACCAAAAAATATTAGTGTATCAATAAGCACGTTTTTTTATGGATCCTCTCTTTTATTTATTAAATGTGCGTATAAGTAATAAAAGTGGAATTAGTTGAGATGGAAAGTAATAATTTAACAAAAAAATTTTGGGTTTAAATCTTGAAAATAGTAAAAAAAAAAAAAAACCTATAGATTAAAAATAATAAAAGATATTTTAGATCCTTTACTATCATTATATAGAATATAGATATAGAAGTATAGACATTACCTTTAATTTTGGCAAGAAAATTTAAGGATGATTCCTAGTACAAAGTGTAAGATTGTATTACCTCAAATTTTCCTGAAACTTCACACTTAAGTTGTTGGATAAGATCTTGGTGATAAAGATCTAAATAAGCCTGCCTAAGAAGTTTTCTTTGTGCTTCATTTCGATGTGCTAATATGGATATTAGGGCTCTCTCATCAGTCCCTAATCCTATATATATTATACAAAATAAAATAAGAATTGTAATAATTATTAGATTTATATGTATTTTGCAACAATTGATATTTTGAAAGAATAGAATTGCAAAATGATGAAACCTTTGCATGCCCTCTTGATAGTTTCAGCATCTTCAATTGGAGAAGAATCTTTGGGAGCAACAAGAGTAGCCATTTGATTTGTTTCTTATCTTTTCCAATGCCAAGATTTGTGTGAAATGGTTAAGTTCCCATTTCTTCATTTTATAGGAGAGAAAGCTATAAAGCTGTTTCAGAATATTAAAGTAACATTCTTAATAACCGGACATGTTAAGGTTTTATCCTCTCATTCAATTAAGAAATTAACCGAAGCAAATGTTACTCCAAAAGGAAGTTTTTTTTAATAAATAATGATAACGGAATTAGCATTAAACAATGTTAATGTAGTGAAACAATGAACCAAGTGCATTATACTATTGTGAAACAAGAAGAGTGTTATTGATATTCACCAAAAGCATATGTTCAGGAATAATCAATGAATCAATGAATTCAACACTAGTCACTGATATCATTATTACATCTTATACTTAAATAAATCTTTAAAAAAAAAATTGATATGGGTTACCAAGGAATTTCTTGGCCATCCCAAGCAAAGAACTTGCCATTGTCATTACTCTTGACATTGTCAATGATGCTTAGCAGCTTTTGCACTGAGAACTCTTTGCTGAAGAGCTTCTCTTTCGGAACATTCTTCTGAAATGGCTTCGAGAGATCGGTGTCAACTGTGCCGGGATGCAGTAAAATGCAGACAATTGGATCCTTTTTTCTTGCAAATTCAACCGCAGCCGTCTTTGACACTGCCAACAGAAATATAAAGTTCATCAAGGTTGCCATTCAAACAGTTTTGGAAATTTCAAATTCAACTTTAAGGCCACTGAAAAACAAGAACTACAACTAGCAACTCATCTGCTACATCTGTGTAGAATCTTAACATACATGCATGATGAGACTAAGAGAGTTATCATATTGAAAATCCCATGACAATGATCATTTAAGAATTTAAAAAATAAAAAATAAAAAGTATAAGTCTTACATTGATTGAGTGCAGTCTTTGAAGATCGATACGAGTGCCAACCACCAAGATGATTGTCCCCAATAGATCCAACCCTTGCACTCAAACTGGCCACCACTGCAGTACTTCTTTCAGTGCCGAAGCCACCTCCAACTTTTAGAAGAGGCCACATGTGCTGATTTTTTAAATTCAAAGAATAATAGCATATTTCAGAATATATGTTCATAAAACTGAATAATGGAAAGAAATAAATAGAATACAGGACTAGACAGAAATAATGATGGTTGTCATTGGATAAAATAGTTCAAATCCTTATTTCTTAAATGGCCTTGATGAATCTATTAAAAGAAATCCTCCCATGATAAACAGAACACTATGGTGTTGCTTGATCCATGTCAATTTGGATTACATTGAACAAGAATGAGTTTTAAACTTTTAATCGTCTATTAAGGCCTTGGACAGAACTCTCCAACATAATAGCTAGCTTTTGTGGTGTGGTTCTCCAAAGGTCCTTATCAATCTTGAACTTCTGTTAATAGCAATGATCTTGAACAAAGATGCTCTCTCAAAGCCACTAGTAATGTAATTGCATGCAGATAAATGTAACTATGTCTTTGTTACCTTGATAACTAAGATAGGACCGACGGCGTTAATCTCATACGTAAGCATCAAGGCTGATTTTTCCAATTTGTTGAGTGATGTCTCTGTATTATAAAATCAGCTTTTGCCTGAGATTACAAAAGGAAGCTTCCATTTCAAGTCCAATACCAAAGAATGAAACAAAAACCATTACCTGGTTGTAATACTTGAGGTATGGAAAGAATGCCAGACGCATTAATGAGAAGGTTTAGATGGCCGTATGTCTCTCTAACTGACGATGCAGATGCCTGAAATCTTATGAATGAAACACAGCTTAGCAACTTATTCTGTTTTGGAATTAGTTAGATCTAGAAGTGAGCCACCATAGTGCCTAAAAGATTATATGAATTCGATAATTTCGTCAGCAAGTAGGCTTACAGGGGAACTGAAAATTCCATCACATACCAGATGCCAGCCTAATCCATTAAGGTTGGACTAAGTGGAAAGGTAAGTAGATTTAATGATTTTGCATTGATAATAGATTAGGATGGATATGTGGAATGTTCCATATGCATGCGTATGACCTGAATTGAAGTTTCAACAGTCAAATCCAAGGGCAAAAGTTTTAGACGATCAGCAAATTTATCTTTGAGCTGGGCAAGACCTGTTGAAGCATCAGGATTTCGGCAAGTAGCAACAACATGCCCTTTATCATTTTTCTCTAGCAGCTGTTTTACCTGTACAAGACAGAAACTGAAAGCAGTGTTACTATGCACCCAAGATTATTCACCTGAAAAAGCTGAGAATTGTGGAAGGACTTGTCTATTCCAAAGAAATAGGGCAATTCTCTCGTGCTGAAATTGCCAAATTGGTCCAAAAGCAAAGAACAAATCAAAGGGAGCAATTGATGGAAAACAACACTGATGAGTTATAATTTTTTATACAAAAACAATTTCTAAACCCAGAACTCTTATACATATGGTAAAAGTAAAACAACTCCAATTCTCACAAGTAATACTAAAACTATGATTTAAATAGCAACACAATATTATAAGAACAGAATTATCAATAACATAAAGGGAGCAAAATAGTAAGATAATAAAAAGATAAAATTTTGAGAATATGGGGAATGTAGAAAGAGTAAAGAACTCACAAATTCAAGGCCAATTCCTCTGGAAGCTCCCTGAACCATGGAAACCCCAGCATCAAATTTGAGAGAAGAAGAAGAAGAAAAGGGCCTTCGGGTGAGTGATAAGACTCGCGTGGCGCGTGACGATGCCATGAAATAGTTCTGGGTTGACAACTGCATCAAATCAAAGCTTGAACTGAAAAATGTTGAAGAAGCGTGGCTTGTTAATAACCATGAAAATTGTTGTTCACTTTGTCATGGAACATGGCAACGTCGTTACTCGTTAAAATCAGTAATGCATGTGCTGTTGTAATGGGTCTCTAATACTTTAGAATATTAAATAAATTAAGTTTTAGTAAAATAGAAAAATAAATTAATCTCTTATTTTTACAATCTAATTTATCATTATAATTTAGTATCAAATAATTTGATAATATCCAAATTAATTTGAGATATCGTCCTTTTTTTCTTTTTCTACTTTTAACTAAATGTCTAAAATATGTACTTTTGTGTTTTGGACACATTTATAGAGATCAAGGTTCTGAGAACTAGACCGGTCATCAAACTGTTCTAGTCACTGATTTATTGGTTTACTGGTCCAACCGGTGGTCCAATTGAAAAAACCGTTTTAGAATAGAATAATAAATTATAAAAATGCAAGTATTAAGTTGAGGGTATAGGATAGTATGAAATTTTTCTAATGAAGTACAATTCCTCGTCAGTACACAAAATGTTAAAAGAAATATCTGACAAGAATAGGAAGAATATCAAATGAATTATCATAAATCCAACTAAAAATAAACATAGTACTTGGATAAATAAATTTGATAACATTATTAATAACAAAGTTGGTAGTGGACTAGTGCTAGAAAGGCTTTCACCAAATGAAAGTGCATACAGGCTTTAAGAGACAATAGACTTGGGTTTGTGCAGCAGCATTTTGGATGAGTTGCTTTGAAGACCATTTGGTGAAACTAAACTTTGAATAGGTACAATACAGGCTTCAACGAATGCTCATAACACACAAAGACAGTTTCTCAAAGATACATAAATAAGTGCTCATCCTCTGAAAATAATCATCTGAATTGGTATAAGGCAGGAAAAAATGACCATAAATCTCTTTACCCAAGTCAAAATAAACAACCATATCTGAACTCAACAATCAGCATTCAGCACGAAACATTACAAAACATTAACCAATAATCACACTAAACCTGCAACCAGCAATTACAAAACAGCAACAAACATTAGTACATTATAAAACATTCCAAAACAGTGATGACATTAAACCTGCATAGTAAATAATCTCAAAGACAATGATTACCAATATCCAGCAAATAAACAATAAATACACAACAACAATTTAGCAAATAAACAAGAACATGACCTAAATAGAAAATCCAACAAATTAAGTCGCAGCAACCTAACAATATGGAAAATTAAAACAACAGCAGCCCAACAATTTAGCAAATTATCAACTTAACAAGTTCAAGAACATAAAATCACAACAAAAACAAAAAAAATTAAAAGTAACAGAAGGAGACAAGAACAATTAGCAAATTAACAAGTTCACAATAACAATTAAAATCTACCAGAAGAACACTAATGCAAGTGGAATCATCATGCTAATATGTTTTCTGCAAAGATGTTATTGGTGCAGCTAAAATTTCTTAATTACTATGATCCAATTATTCTAATTTCACATGCAATCAACTTACTAAGTTTCTAAAAGCTAGAAATTATAAAACCAACCAGAAATATGGTTAAAGCATTTCATCAAACATGTTGAGTGGGGTAAAATTAAAACGAAATAAGAGAATTCAAAGCTTAATTTCAATGTGACAGAGAAGAGAACATAACTATTGTAACTTTAATTCAGTCTACGAAAAAATCCAAACCACTTCCAAATCAAATAATTACTTATTGTAATAGAAATCAGAAGATGCAGAGTTTGAAGAAGAGTATTGGTGTTGTGTGAGTGTATTGTCTGGTAGCGGGTTTAGGGAACTCACGGCGACAAAAGAGAGCAGTTCGACGGCTGGGTGGAGCGCGCGGGTTGGTCGCAGAGTTTGAAGCGGAGCAACGTGGCTTCCAGACGAACGCGAACTCGAACGGTGAACAGCGAGTGAACGCGAACGGTGAATGCCGAGCGAACCTGAACGGCGAAGAACGCGAACGAAGACGACAGCTGAACGAAGACGTGAACGTAAACGGCAAACAAACGACGACGGAAGGACTGCTGAGCAGACAAAGACGACGGACGCCGAGCTCGAGGAAGCAGCCGCGAACGGTGACAGCGAACAGGGGTTGAAGACTTGGAGCACGAGGGAAGCTAGATGACGGATGGCGAACTTTGAGTGCGACGGACGGCGGCAGTATTCCACTCCTTTGCGGCGGTGGTGTAGGCTTACAGTGCCAGGGTACGTGTGATTTCTTTCTAAATGAAAGAAAGGGAGAAAAGGAGAAAGAAACGAAGGACCTTCCCTTTTTTGTGTAAACCGGCCGGGTTTTGGTTCGATTCGACCGACCGGTTCTTGTCCGATTCAATAGTTTTTTACCAGTTTTTTGATTACCAATTTTACATGCCTGACCGAACCGTTAATATTGCCAGTTCGTGATTAAATCGGTCTGACCGATCAATCCGGTCCGATTTTCAGAACATTGCATCCAGGTGCTCTTTACCTTTTGACGGGCAGCTATAGCATTTAGATCTCTTCTTCTTAAAGGTCAGCTTGCCTGCTTGTGTTCCTTTCCTTATTTTGTTGTATTATATTGTTGGGTGTTTCCGTTTTTTTCATCTCCCATCCCAATCATTTGGTTATCAGTATGCCTTGCTTACCACGTTCTTTTTATAGTTAAAAATCGAGCAATTTTAAAAGTAAGTTTCTCTATTGCGCATGATTACCAAAAGCAAAAGAGATGCTCTAAACATAAAGTAGATTGAATTTGATATGGTGGCTTGCTTATGCTTTTTTATCACGTAGTTTTTCACTATGATACTAATAAAATATTCTGCCTCAGGTGTTAAGGTTTCAGAAACAATAACAAAATTCAGTGCGAAGAGAGGATCTGCTACTCGAAAAGCTGGGAAATGGAAAGAAAGTCTTGCAATTGATCCGGTAAAAATGGCACGAGAAAAGTTACAAACAGCGGCAAAGGCGGGATGTGATCTTGGATTCAAATGGCTTGCTAGGTTAGAGGAGGAAGAGAGACTATTAATTACTAAAGGGTATTCGGATTCAAATAATGTGTCCAGTTAGTTTTTTACAACTGAGCTGATCCAATATGATTTATTATCGAAATTGAGTATTCTCAAAGAAAGAAATGAAAAATAATTGGATGTACTTGTGTTTTCTTTTTGTATATATTCATAATCTTATTTTAAGACTAAGACTAACCGAACAATTTTGGAGTTCACTTATATTTTTTAAAAATATTTCTTGTAAATTGTAATGATGGAAATAAAACACGATGAGTCTCTTAAGATATTTTATAGTACACTTTGTATTTTGTTTGATAATTTTGCATATATTTGAAACACTAAATATGTATGAGCTAAATTGTGAATAACTTCCATTTTTTCTATGTAAGCAGTCAAATTTGTATGAGTTAAATTGTGAAACCAAAATTTTTTATTCTTCCGCAATTATTATCATGTACTCATAAATTAAAAATAAAAGAAATAAAAGCATGAAAATCTCTTTAATTTTCGACCTTTCTTTTAAATCTATCCAACCTTCTATGGCTATATGTATTCTCACATTTTTGTTTTCCTGTTTTCAATATTCCAACCTTGACTACTAAGGCTTGTGTGTTTGTTTGTTTTCTTTTTAATTTCTTTCAATGGATTATATTTGATAACATAGAGTGCTCTTAATTATTAATTATCCTCTCCTTTATATCATCACACAAAACATTATCCACTTCGCATATTATATATCAAATTTCTCAATATATGAAATAAGATTAGTAGTACCTTTAATCATAAAAGGTACCAAACAAATAGCATATTCATTCCCATGTGTTATTATATGCAGACATAATATCAGAGTTTTTATAATTTAAAACTTTAGAATTTGATCTAAAAAAAATATCTATGTAAAAAAATTCATGCAAACCTAAAAAGATGTTGTTACGTAAAAGTACGTATTAAAGTAGATATGGTCATTTATATACCTCCTATCATCTTAAATTTTGAGAGAAGCGATTTCATGACTCTAACCAATACCTATAGCGTTTAGGTAACTATTAAAATAATAATGAATATAAAAAATAGTAAGTTTTATGCAACTATATACAAAATCTTCTTTCAGTTAAATCATCAGTGTCATCCGTGTATTCATATGTTGCTTTGGTCCCTCTGGTTCACCTTTTTAGGATCAACCGCTTTGGTATGGGCTTTACGTGGTCATAAGTCATCATGAAAAAAATGTGTTTACATGGATAGCCTCTTCGTTCCCAAAAACCACAACGACATTCAAACTTTATTAGTATGTGGTCGACCAGTGTAACAAAATACTCTCTGGGGTTATCATACTCCTCCATAGTATACACCATTGTGATCGATATCCGTTATCTACTAACAAAGTTTACCACACCAATAGCGTTAATCTCTTTTTTAACTTCTATAAAAATAACTCGTGTATACACATTGGCAACATATCTCTCAAGTGGATCTAAGCAAGTCATCATGACTGACATGCTATATATGAATTAAATTGGGTTAGAAGCTCGTTGTTGTTGTATTTCTGGACAAGCAACTCAAGGTTTTGATTTCTGAATAAGTTTAGGAATACTATGCCTAGAACTTAGGAGTTTTTTCACGTTTGCATTGATACCTGCACAACTCAAAATTGTCCTGAAACATGCACAAAACTTGTGTCACAAGTAAACATTGGCCTACATCTCCCTCTTTTTGTACCTATGTGTTGTCCATAGTTTTTCAACCAATCCGTACTCATCTGCCGCTTGTGTCCAATTCCTTTCAAAATTATCAATTCCCATATTAGCATATAGTTATTTAGAGAACACCTAAAATATTTCATCATTTGAGTTTAATGTATGCCTTGCTCTTGGAAATATTCCTTGAACAGATGCAATCATAGCGTCATTCCCGTCCGTGAGAACAGCGGAAGGAACCTTGTTGCACATCACTTGTAACAAGTTTTGTAGCATCCACGTGTAGGAAGGAATACTCTCGTCCAAAACAAGCCCAAACCCAAAGATTATGGTCTGCTTGTGATTATTCGACCTGGAGAATAAAACCAGCGGTCTTTTAGAATAGCCACGTAATATAACTGTTGATTATCCGTCATGGCTTCCTTCGGTACACTTCTTCATCAGAATATATCTCGTGAGTTACTGTTATTAAGAAAAAACTTGGGGCAATTATAAATTGAGAGATTGAGACTCGATGCAAGTTGGAATATCACTTTAAAATTTAACTAAAAAACGAGATTAGAAATAAAAAAATTAAAATTTAAGTATTTTTAAATTATAAAATTTAAAAGTATGAGCATAGTTGTAAGAATTGGACCAGACCGACTGATTGGATTAGAAAACTGATGAACTGAATTATAGGTCAGTTCGGTTGAGTCATCTGATCAAACAAGATAAAGAGCCGAATCGAATTGATTCAAACCATCCATTTATGGTAAAAACTGGCGAATCGGCGTTTTGCAAAAACCTAGCCGGTTTAAAAATTTTATTTTTTTTCCTTCCTCACACGAAACAACATCGTTTCATTAAGAGAGAGAGAGAATAGTCCTAACCTTAAACGACTGCTTGAAGGCTTCTCTTCCTCACTATTTCACCAGTTTCTAAGTCACTCTCAATAGCATTCCAACTCTAGAACTCGCGATCGCCGACCGGCTCCTCTGCTTCGTCTCGTCGGCTCCGGTGCGTCTCTGACATTGCGCCGTAGCGTTTGTGGCTACCAAGCAACCTTGTTGTCGCGTCTCCGTGCTCCGCGTCCTCGTCTTTCGCTGCTGCCTCCCCCTCCCTCGCTAGAGTCTACCTTGTGCTTGGACAGGTTGGTCTTTTCTCTTCTCTACCTTCGTGTCTTCGTGAAATTCACTCTCAGTTTTTATTTTTTTTATTTTTTGTTTAGTTATTCAATTGGGTTATACTTTGATGAGTGAGTAATTGATTAATTATGTTGATTATGAATCTGTATAATGTTGATTTGAGTTTGTCAATTTTTTATTCTTGTGGTGGAAGAAAAGATAAACCAAAGTTCTAAAAATTAGACCGAATTATCCGATTCAATCGGATTAACATAGAACCGATCTTCTAACCGGTCTAATTGACCTCTAAAACCGTCTTTTAAAAATTGGTTATAAACTAGTTGAACCGGAAATTAACCGATGAACCGACAAAACCGGGCAGGTTTTTTGAAGGCCCGGTTCTCCCCTTCAACATCAAAACGGCGACCCCCTCTCTCTTCTCTCTGACTCTCACATTCTCAGAATCTCAGTTTCTCACCAAAATTCCTAATTTCCTAACCCTATCAGAGTAAACACCGCTGCCACCGTCAGCCCGCAGCCGCCTGCTCGTCGTGAATCCCCACCAGCCACCGTCTGCCCCCCAGCCGCCGCCACTCTTCTCTTCCTCACCGTCTCTGTGCTCAACGCGAAGCCCCACCTGCCACTGTCACCCTCCAGCCGCCGCCATTCTTCTCCTCCTCACCGTCTCTGTGCTCGTCGTGAAGCCCACCTCCGTCATCGTAGTCGTCGGCAGTGACAGACGGTGCCGTCGTCGTCGTCCTTGATCCTCTTCTCCTCCATTTCATGCGAACGGTTGCTCGATCCTTTTCAAGCGCGTCCTCTCCTCCGTTAATCTTTGCCCGGAGCCTCGCCGTGGAATCTCTGCTCGGGGCCTCGCCATCGCAAACTGATCCTCTTCCGAGCTCACTCTGTCACCGCCGTTCCTCCCTCGGCGTGTCTCCGGTAAGCCACTGCTTCTTCAGTTTCAATTTCTAAGATTCTGGCTTCTGAGTTTTGTTTTTGTACTAGATTCTGAGTTGGGATTGGGTTTTGAATTGGGTTGTTGCTTATGTGATTCTGAAACTTCTTGGGTGTTAAGTTTGGATTGTTTTGGTTAGTTTTTCTGTTTATGGATTTTGGATGTTGAGTTTTCTGTATTCTGAGATTTTGTTGTTAAATACTTGATTGAAAGATTTTTGTTGAAATTTGCTGTGATTCTAAATTTTTTTGTTGCTTATGGTTTGAAATTTTGTGCAAGTGTAAGTATGTGATTCTAAATTTTTATTGCAATGAGAATTCTTGCTGATTATTTTGTTATAATTTATAAGTTAATTAATAGTTTTTTATTTTATAGAATTTTTAATGATAAAATATGGACAAATGATTATGTCAAATTATAAAAATTTTGAATTTTGTTAGTTTAAAAATTATTAAATTTGTATATTTAAAATTGTATATTGAGTTTTTAATAATTTTATTATTATTTAATCCCTATCGGTTCAATGACCGTACCTTGAGATAAACACCGAGTTCTTTTGTGTGAAATAGTGATTCTTGATATGCAATTGCAACTTTAAATACCACTTTAAAATTTAACTAAAAAAAATAAAAAATTTAAAAAAATTAAAATTTGAGTATTTTTAAAATTATAAAAATTAAAAATATGAGTAACTTTTATAATTATAAATAATTGTTAACTGATACATCAACGTTTAATCTTAACGTTAGATAACTCAATTGATAATTTTTCATTTTTATCAAAATTAATCATCTTAATTTTTTTTTGTCGATAACATTTTTATCAGGGTCTAAATCTTTTCATTACTAAATTACTACTGAATCTGTTAGTCTGTCTATAGGAAGGACATAACCGTAATTTAAGTTTGCTCCAAAAAACTTCACGATTCTTTTTGGTTCAGCTTCAAGCGCAAAACCCTAACCACGGAGTTTTCGAACGAATTGGGAATCTCAGCTTGATTTCAACCCCGGACATAATCACACTACACCAATGACTGCTTCGAAGAAGAATTACAAAGAGAAACCTATACGTCGCAAGTAAGTCATATCCAATTCATGTTTATCGTAAAAAAGGTCTTTTTTTTTTTGGTGTACCATTGTTTTTACTAGCTCTTCCGTGTTTCTGGGCAACATTTTTGCCAATTCTACATTTGTCTTCATTGATTGGTTAATATTCAGGTATTAGAATATAAGCTTGAAGAAGGTAACTATGCCTTTCCACCGTTTTGATATTTAGGATGATTAGCCCTTGTATGAATGGATTTCCGACATCAATGAAGCTTATTCAGGAACTTATTTACATTTGTTTATTGCAATGATTGCCAAAGATAAAAGGGGAGAATTTTCACTCGATGAATACCTTTATATTTGTAGTTTGACTTATCTTTATTGAGTAGAGTGAACAAAAAATGGAGGGTTGCTTAAAAGTTTGCGTCGTGTATATGATGTGCATACTTACTCTGATACTGGAAGTTGCACAGGGAAGAGAAACCAGAAGAACCAGAAACACCAAAATATAGAGATCGTGCTAAAGAGCGTAGAGAAGATCAAAATCCTGATTATGAGCCTACAGAGCTGGCATTTCACGCTGTTGCTCCTCCTGGTACTGTAGATTTAAGGTGAGTTTTCTACTGTTTATGTTATATTTGTTATCTAATATCACATCATTCATCTTTTAGTTAACTCGGCCAAAATAAGATGAAAAGAAAAAAAAATTATGCTACCTGCCATTGCTTAGTCTACTAACAATCTGGTAATGTTTTGAAGGTCAGCTGATGCACACAAATTATCCATTGAAAAGAGCAAGTACCTTGGAGGTTCGCATTCATACTCTTAAATATGATTGAGTTTTGCCATATTTTTCACAAAGAAATTAGTATGATAGTATGTTTTTGATTGTTTTCTCTAAAGCTTTTGATATCTGGATTGTTACAAGGTTCTTTGGAAGTTGAAATGTAGGATTCCAGTGCCATGTGCATCCATGACCTTTCCCTTTCTGTTGTGTTATTTTTGTTTTTTATTATATCGCCCTAGAATAGAGTTTTTGCCTCTACTATTGCAGACATGACTGTAAAGTCAATATATATGTGAACAATATTTAATGTAACTTTTATTGAATATTGACTTACTTATGCTAAAAACAGAACATGTTGCGTTTATTGCTTTTGGGCAGGTGATGTGGAGCACACACATTTGGTCAAAGGTTTGGATTATGCATTGCTGAACAAAGTTAGAAGTGAGATTGACAAGAAGCCAGATTCTGTGGATGATGTTGAGGGGAAACCTAGGTAACTTTAGTCCAGAAGTGTCAGTGATAGTGATCATTTTATTGTAAATCTGTCAATTAAAACATTATTAATTATTATTTGGTTTTATTTTTTAATGAATCTAAGTTTTACTACCTGCTTTTGATTTGCCAACAGAGCATCTAAGGAAGACCAACAAGTCTCAATTCGCACATCAACTGCAAAGGTTCTTTACTTTTGTTGAATATTTACTGACAATATGAACTAAGCTTTTCCCCCTCCTATTTTTATCAGTTTGAATGTGAAGTTTGTGCTCCAATTCATGAATTATTGTTGCTTGCTTCTATTAATATGTTTCAATTCTTTAATTTTTTTTCCTCCTTTCAGTCAGTTTATCAGTGGATAGTGAAGCCTCAGACCATCATAAAGACAAATGAAATGTTCCTTCCAGGTCGAATGACATTTATTTTTAACATGGTGAGAATTTCCATGTACTTGATAATTGACGTGGTTTTGTTCTTTATGATATGAGACTCATGGTTATTGTAATTCATGCTTTGTTTGTGCAATTATTTGTTTATCATGCTTGGTGTGGCTATTAGCATGTTTGATTGCAAGTACATGCATATTGGGCAATATACAGCTTTCATCTTGTGTATCCTTGCGGTAGTTGCTTATCTCCTAGTGAATAGGTTCTTTAACCTAGTTTAAGTCAGTATACCATGTGGGGACATTCATTAGACTAAGCATCTTGGCTGTGGATATTATATGTCTCTCTCTGCCTCTTTCTGTTTCTACTCATGTCTCTACGACTGTAGGTTGTCCAATGTAGCATCATATGCATGGACAATCAGATATGGAATGTTTGAGACCTTTAGCTAGCTGTTGCATCCTGATTCACTTTAATTACATATGTTGATAATTATAAACAATAATGGGCGAAAGGTTAAATGGGGTAGCTATATTGACACTTTTAGGTTTACAACTCAAATCGATGGAACGGTTAATATGATCCTTTTCCAGCTTATTTGTTACTCTCTAGAATAGAAGCACTTTTCTGACAGATTTCAGCTTTTGTATGTCAGGAGAGTGGATATGCTCATGATATTCCAACGACCTTGCACCGTAGTAAGGCTGATTGTCCAGTACCGGAGGTTTTTTATCTTGCCGATTCCTCTGTGGCACTTTTTCTCTGCATTTTATAGCTTGCCTAGCATGTGTCGCCTCATGTACATGCCCTTATTTTTCACAGGAAATGGTTACAGTTAGCGTTGATGGATCTGTTCTAGATCGGATTGCTAAAATAATGTCATATCTTCGTCTTGGCTCTTCTGGGAAGGTTTTGAAGAAGAAAAAGAAGGAAAAAGATGCAAAAGGTAATAACTGCAATGAGCAGTTCATCTGGAATTTTTGGATGTTATTGTGTAGAGTATATGCTTTATTGTATCAGGTAATGCAATTTCATAAAATCTTCTCTTGCAGTATGGTTTACTGAAATTTATCTGACTTTGTTCTAATTATGTTACAAACATCATATTATGATGCTGTTCTTAAGGTCCTTTTTTTATCTTTGTATTTGCGAACATTTTTGTTTGTTCAATTGATCGTGCTTATACTTGAGTCGATTATATAAGTTGTATTTAACATACATCAATGGTAAGCAGTTTTATATTTTTTACTTTCCTCCTTGTTCATTTTTAATGTCAGAGAAACTTTCAGGGAGATGTTGGAGAGGGAGGCTGCTACCCTATCTTTTATATAGTCATATATTTCTGATAATTTATTGGAAATTTTAATAGTTAATGTACTCTTGGCACCATCCATTTTGAACACAGGAAAGAATTTGGCTGTTGGTAATGGATATGATGAAGAGAATTCATCAAAGGTTGAAGGTGGGAGGGCAAAGAATCAAACTGAAAGAGAGTTCATCCCACCACCACCACCTCCATCGAAGAAAAGTCATGCTAATTCAGGAGAGAAACAAGGCCCAGCTGTTGCTAGAGCAGAAGATGATGACATCTTTGTTGGTGAGGGTGTGGAGTATGACGTACCTGGCAAAGACTTGAGCCAAAGTCCTCTCTCTGAGGACATGGAAGAGTCTCCTAGGAACAAGGACAAACCTTCATATTTTGCTGAACCTACTTATGGTCCTGTGCCACCTGCTGCACTCCCTCAAGCATGGCAAGAATCGGTAAGTTGGTGAATATAACTGGAAATTTCATGTTTAGTACCTTGTCTTCACCCTAATTTTTAGAGAAATATTAGAGTGTGGCTTTTGAGTTGAGTTTCTGCCCTCATTGATCTGACTCTTGTCTCAGAATGAATATGATGTTATGCAAACACAAGCCTTGGCTGGTGGCTACCAAGGAGAGTGGCAGGAGTACCAGTATGCTGAACAGCTGGCTTACCCTGATCAATACCTTCAGCAAGATATGCAGACTTATGATTTGCAAGCGGGTTTAGATATGCCACAAGATCCGCGTTTTATGACACAAGAAGAGAAAGATCGAGGTTTGGGATCAGTATTTAAGCGAGATGATCAGAGACTTCAACAACTGAGGGAGAAAGATGCCCGAGAAAAAGACCCCAATTTCATTTCTGAGAGTTATTCTGAATGTTACCCCGGGTATCAAGAATATAACCGTGAAATAGTGGATAGTGATGATGAAGATGACTTGTCCAAAATGGATATGGGTGGGAGGGTAAGTAATTGCATTGACAGTTACCTTATTTTCTTCTTATTAAACTGGCTGCAATGTTTTTCATTTATTTTCAAGTATATTATATGTTTTCCTAATTTCAGAAAACTATAAATATGAAAACATATAAATAATGATTATACTAATTTTTTATTCTCAAGATGACCCTTTGAGAAGAATCATCATGTTGATAACCTGTTTGTATTAAAAGTGATAATAATGAAAATGTGCATTGAACAGGCAAAGGGTCGACTTCATCGTTGGGACTTTGAGACCGAAGAGGAATGGGCCACTTACAATGAGCAGAAGGAAGCAATGCCAAAGGCTGCATTCCAGTTTGGTGTGAAGATGCAAGATGGCCGGAAGACGCGGAAGCAGAACAAGGACCAGAAGCTCAATAACGAACTGCACAAGATCAATAAGATACTTGCCAGAAAGAAGATGGAAAAGGATATGGACGGTGATGGTGGGGGCCCCCACTATGATGATGAGGTACAACCTGGAAAGAAGCTTCGAATATGAACGAGCCTTCCATTTGTAACCAAAGATGATGAGAATAGAGTCATTTCTGGTTTCCTGCTATAGAAATCTTAGTAGTTAATACTTAGTTTGTGTGAGTTTGAGGTTTTGTTATTCTTGTTTGTCGTCTTTTTTTTTCCCCCTCTCTCCAAAGAGCCAAGATAAGTGCCATCTAATGGGACAATAATCTACAGAGCTGTAAATTGAAACTAGTTCTAGTATTTACGCCTACAAGTTTCTTCGAAGGAGGATGGAAATGAAGAGTACTGATATATGTGGCTGTCCATTCTGTCATCTGAGAAACCATAATCTTTTATTTTTGGTTATTATACACTATGCACACACCCTTCACTCACACACACTATGGGTTCTTAAACTACATACAGATATGCCATCTATGCTAGGTTTCTGCTGTGAGAAACCATAATCTAATCATCAAACTCTGTTGTTATATTCTATACCCCTAATAATATCCTTGATAAAATTGCTCTGTCCAAACTTTATCTAAGGTCATTTGTAGGCAATTTCCCCTAAGGAGCTAACAAATATGGTCAGCGAAAAACAAAGTTGAGCAAAATATGTCAACCAAAATGTATGTTTGGGAAATATCTAAAAAGCCCAGAGAAGCTGCTTCTGTAGAAAACAAACACGTTTCCTTAGTTAAAAGACTAAAGATAGATTAGAATGAAAATAATAATTTTAAGCTAAAAATAATAGCCTAATAGCAAGAATAATATTGTAAATGTTATCATTATAAGTTAAAGTTGATTATTCTAAAAGTGTAATGATTTTAGTAATGTTACAGAAAATAATGTTAAATAATATGAACAATTGTTTCATATTTATTTTTGTAATTATAGCATTTTTTTAAAAAATTCTTTAATATATTTTGAAAAAATTAATTTTGATATAATGACAATATAAAGAATTTTGTACGAGCAATTAATTAGATTCATACATTTAGGATGATATTAAGTTTGAAAATTAGTTATTTTTTTGTAATACAATTGGTTGTATATATAAAATTCTTTTATAATGAGAAAGAATAAAAATTAAATTATATTTTAAATACAATAAATGATCTTGAAACCGTTTTTCCAACTAAGGTATCCACACATAAATTGATTATTATATAATAGATTATTTTAAAAAACAATTATAAAAATAAATAATTATTGAAATAAGTTTGATTTCTTACCATTTCTAAACATATCCTAGATTTATTTTAGCTGAAAGGACTAATTCAGAGTTGAGGAAAAAGCAGAAAAATTGCTGTGACTCATCTAAGGCCATAGATTTATTTAAGGAAAAAACCGATAAAAGTGGTTTAGTGATGAAAAATTTTATTAATATGTATGAGATTTTAAATTTCACTTTTATTATTACTAATGTATCTAAAAAAACATTATTTAAATTTATTTGCAACCAACATATTTTTAATTATTTCTGTAGTCTATGACTCTCCGTATGTAATTTAATTATATGTATATTTATCTATAATAATATATATCTATAACAATATATCTATAATCTATAACAATATATAAAGAGAATAGAGAAGTTTAGTGCCCAAATTCTTCTTTCTCATCTTAACCCTGTTAATAAAAAGTAACTGATATATTCTTTTATTTTAAAAAGGTCAAAAAAGTAAATTATCAATTAACTCTTTTTTTTCATTCATATTGCGGTTACTCTTTCATTTTATGCATAACTTCTAATCACTTTGTTTTCTTTTTTATTATATTCAATTTTTTCAGGTATTTGTCTATTTTTATTAATTTTTTATCTCTTTGTATCTTTTTTCATTAATTAAATTAATTATATATTACTTTTATTGTTTTTGTCTCTAAAAAATTGCAAAAAGAAAAAATTCATAATTAACCATGCCAAACATTTTTTCATTTTTATGATAACTATAAAAAAATAGTTATTATCTTTTAATAATTTGTGATAATATGAAAGATGTTTATTTACACTGGATTAAAGCATAATAAAAAAAATTAAGAGTAGATACAGTATATATTTTTTTATTCAAATGATTTACATAAAAAATTAAAAATAAAACAATTTTTAAGAAAAAAAAATATACTTTAAAAAGGATAAAAAAAAATTTAATAGTTTAGTACTTATTATGTGTGATAAACTGTATTCTCGTAACTAGAATTAGAAGTAGGAAGGTGAGTTCGCTTAATACGATCATATTCAATTTTTCAAGAATGGTAAGAAGCCTGTCTTGAAAACTTCTGAAAAAACTTGCAAACTGCGAACATTTCCAGAAAGGAGAATTAGGTTAAAAGTTTTGGTTTTTCTAGAGTGGATTTTCTTCATTCACGATTTATTTTTATTTTAAAGAGCTAAAAAAAATAAATTATCAATTAACTCATTTTTTATTTATATTGCGGTTATTTTTCTTCACGTATAACTTCTAATTATTTCGTCTTCTTTCTTATTCTATTCTCTTCTTTTAGCTATTTGTCTATTTTTATTAATTTTTTTAATCTCTTTGTATCTTTTTTCATTAATTAAATTAATTATGTATTACTTTTTTATCTCTAAAAAACTGTAAAATAAAAAACCCATAATTAACCACGTTAAACATTTTTTCATTTTTATGATAACTATAAAAAAAGTGGTTATAACTTTTAACAATTTGTTCGGTACTAAAAATGTTTATTTACACTGGGTTAAAGCATAATGAAAAAAATATTAAGAATGGATGTAGTATATATTTTTTGCATTCATGTGGTTTATATAAAAAATAAAAAATGAAGCGATTTTTAAGAAAAAAAAAAGTATACTTTAAAAGGAAGACAAAAAAAATAGTCTTAATGGTTTAGTATTCATTACGTACTCTGTGATATACTATATTCTAACTTACAATTCGGTTTCAACTTTTAACAAATATAAATAGAGAATTCATTATATGCATATAAGCATTTTTTTTAAATGATATCATAAAATAATAAATTAAATTTTTTATTTATAATATTATTTAATTGATATATATCTAAGCTTTTTTTTTCTCATTTTTTTACTATTTCAACTCTTAGAATTTACAATTATTTTTTATTCTTCCGTAATTACTTATTTTATACTTATCTTCACATAATATTTTATGTACATGTTGATTCACATAAGATTTTTGAATTTTTTGTTGTTAATTTTAAAGTGTTATTCACTTTTTAGTGTAACTAAAATTAATAATTTAATATAAATTGATAAATTATTTTATTTTATTAATTAAAATTATGATATGATTGTTATTATTTTTTCATTCAACTAATTATAATAATACAAAATTTTTTTATTTTTTTAAAAATTTAGAAAATATGAATGCAATGATCTTTGAATTATATGGTTTAGGATTTAAAAATAATTTTTTAAATACATATTGATTGGAACTAAAAAGAAATATTATAAAAATATTGTATAAATAATAGAAAATATATTGATCATATTTATTCTAATTTAAATAGCCAAAATAAAATAAAATAAGTAACAAAAAAAATATAAAATTTCATCTTTTGTTTTGTGGTACAAAAATAATATATAATAATATAATAAACCGTAAAGCTTTGGTATAAAAGAAACATAAAATTTTCAAGATAAATATTTTTTCATTCAACTAATTATAATAATACAAAAAGTTTTTATTTTTTTGAAATTTTAAAAAATATTAATGCAATGATCTTTTAATTATATGGTTTAGGATTTAAAAATAATTTTTAAATACATATTGATTGAAACTAAAAAGAAATATTGTAAAAATATTGTATAAATAATAGAAAATATATTGATCATATTTATTCTAATTTAAATAGCCAAAATAAAATAAAGTAAGTAACAAAAAAAATATAAAATTTCATCTTTTGTTTTGTGGTATAAAAATAATATATAATAATATAATAAACCGTAAAGCTTTGCTATAAAAGAAACATAAAATTTTTAAGATAAAATACAAAGATGTGATATTTTATGTATTAGCTAATTTAAAAAATATTTATTATAAAAGAAGTTAAAAATATTCTGACCTAAAAATACTATTTAATAAAATTAAGAGAGAGAAAGAGAGGGAGGGTATTAAAATTTTTTAATTAGTGAAAGAATCACCACCATTAATCTATTAAATTTGAATAATATCAAGTAAAAATTAAGAAACAAACCAAAATGATAAATTCAAAAAATTTTTATCTTTCTTTATATAATATTTTACTTTAAGTAATTATTTTTTTTGGATAGTATTTAAATGACACATCAAATAGTAAAAAGATTTGCATTAGTTATAAAAACTAATGTCATCCTTATAATATGATCACATTATTTCAAAACATACAAAATGAAATAATAAACTATAGTTTAATTAATGTGCACAATAAAGCAAATGTAAAACTTATATAATAGCAGTCAAAAATAAAAATTAATAATAACCTTTTGTTCTAAAGTATTATATTAAATTGTAACTTAAATTTATAATTATTAGTTAAAAACTTATAATAATATACTATTTTTATTATATTAGTTAAAATTAATATATTTTGATATTATTTTTTAGAATTAGTAACATTAATTTTTGATAATATGAACAAAATTTTTTAATGCTTTATGTCTTAAATTTTTTATTAATAGAACAATAAAATTATTTATATGCATGTCAATAAAAAATTATTATTTTTATACATTTAGATATTCAAAAGAGACAAAAACGAATTCTGTTAATAACACTTTATAAGGGTAGTAAAACGGATCGAACTCATCGGACCGACCCTCTAAACCTACTAAAAAAGACGGGCCAGGTTAGGATTTAGAGTTCGTCAAATTAAAAATCCGTCAAATCTGCACCGCCAAATTGGCGGGTTTTGGCAGGATCAGAGATTTTATTTTTTATTTTTTTATTAAATAAAAGAGTGATTACTATTATAAAATTAATAATTATAAAAATTTCAAACACTTTTTTTTATTTTTTTTGGTTTTATTCTTCTTTTAATTATTAACTTTATTTATTTTATTTTACAATTTCGTATATATGCTCAAATTATGTGACTTATTTTTTAAAATAAAGATGATTTTATTGACAAATATTATTTTGAACAATTTAATTGAAGTTAAAAATTAAAAAAAGGATAGTGAAAAAATTATATTATAATTTGACTAATTTTTATTTGTATTTAATTTTTTAATTATTATTTTTAGTTAATTTTAATATATTTTATTTACAAAAAAGAGTCAAAGCGGGTTAGCCTGCCAACCCGCCATAAAACGGGGCGGGCTAGCATTTTGAATCCATCTTAATTGGTGGGGTGGATCTGCCCACCTTGTTTATGGGGCGGACCTAGGCGGGGCGGGACGGGACAGTCTGCTTTACCACCCCTAACACTTTAACAACTCATAAAAGTTAATGGATGGCTATAGATCAAAGTGATAGATCAGATTAAAAATTGTGATAATATTACTTCATGATAATTAATTACAGTCGGGTGAAGAAAACGTGGGAGGAGAAAAAAAAAGAAAGGAGAACAAGGCAATATAACAGTTGCGCTGAGACAATGACAGATATGTGTATATAAAATAATAGTAAGAGAAATAATAGTGTGTGATACAATAAAGGAATATAATAAAAGTATAAATTAATAATTTGATAAAAGTAATAAAATTAAAGATAATTTAATAAATTGAATATAAAATTTAGAATTATTCATGAAGATAAAGAATGCTTTGAATATAATGTTTTATCTTTATTTCATAACTCAAATGACATAGTCTTTCCATTCTCACTTAGAGGTTTTAGATTCGAGTCTTCATCCTAGCTGTTGAAAAAAAACTTTTATAATGTTTATAAATAATTACTTTATAAATGTTTATCTTGATTTTGTTACACATAATAATGATATAATAAAATTTTTTAATATTTTATTTAATTTAAATTTATAAATTTTATATATTTTAAAATTTAAATAATTTATAAATTTTTATATTTATTTTTAAATATTATTTATTTTAAATTTTTAAATTATTTTATCAAATTTATAATTTTAAAATAAAATTATAAAAATTAATCTCTTAAAAGTAATAGAAAAGCGGCTGGACTGTTGAGCTGCTAGTATTTATTATATGAATTTTGCTATCTTATCTCCTAAGGACAATTGGTTAAGCATATTAAAAAAGAAAATATTTTAATATTTTTGATATATTTAATGCGTTAAAAATATTAAAAAATATTTTTAAAATATATATTTTTTATGATATGCTTAATCAATTTTGAATTGGAGAGAATATGTTTTTTAAACATAATAAAGTGCATAATTAAACAACAGTAAAAATTCACGTGTAATTATCTTTATATGAAGTTGTTAATTAAGAACTATTAGATAATTTGACATATTTAACTAAATTATTATCTAACAATCTCAATTAATAACTTTATACTGTACGTAAATTTCTATCTTAAATAATACAAAGAGTTTCTAGTATGCCAATATTTTGTTGAAAGTTCAAAATTTCACGTACCACATGTAATAGGTCATTTATCGTTTTTAACGCTATACAAAATGACAATAAAATAGCATTTGTTTTGAGATAATGAAATAAAAATTAAAAAATTGAGATTTAATATTATATTTGTTGGTCCAAAGACTGATATTAAAATTTCAGTCTCTAATTTCAAAATTTTAGTATTTTAGTATAGTGAAGATATAAGGAATTAAAATTTTTTAAGATAAAAACTAAAAGTTTAATAATATTTTATACCTAAAATATTCTTATTTTAATTAATTAATTCTAATTTATTTTTTATATAAATTAAATTAAAAATTTATTCTTATTTTAATTACTGTCTCAAATTTTTTTTTGATAATAACTCTATCTCTTACTTTATACACACAATACTAAGACGGCTAATGGGGCTCGTTTCTCGGTTGGACTAACTGTGAGCCACGATGATTAAATCATGCATTTGCTTTCCGGCTTAATGGGCAGCTCATTAAGCAACAATTAATGGGCCGTGTACCATGTATGAAACGGGTCTAGTAAGTGATTTATTTGTTTGGTTCAATAAAAAAAGTTACGGTAGTACCGGCGAGAGTTTGTGTGGGCTGGGAAGAGAAACTATATGTTGCCAGTTGCCACAACTCACTTCTCAAAATCTTCCCTCATAACATTGCGATGCACGTGCATACCTATCCACATTTTTAACTTAAACAGCCTTTCATTCATCCTCCAAATACATTTTTTTCCCCCGGAGAGAATTATCAATTTCTTAGCCCATGCTCCAAACAACGTCACTTCCTATTTCCAGGCGAAAAAAAAAAGTCACTTCCTATTAAAATTTTACAACACTGCCGCACAATTTTCTTTCTGCATTGTCATGCAAATTATATTAGAAACAAGAGAGTAATCTAAAAAAAATATATTTATGTATTTTTAATTTGTCTAAAAGTACAATATACAAAGGGTATATATAGCTGCTAAAAGAATCAAAATAATAAAAGCACATAATCATATAATTAATATACAGATACGTTATATAAATATAAATGATACTAATTGATCTAATTTAATTCTAATTATTCTCTTAACATCCCCCTCAAACTCAAGTGGGAGTTAAGAATACCATTTTGAATTTGGATAACAGAATTCGAAAACGAGTCGGATGATGAGCCTTCGTGAAGATATCAGCAGTCTGATCCAGTGTTCTAATAGCTATGAGACGAACAACATCAATAAGGATACATTGCCGAACAAAGTGACAATCAATCTCAATGTGTTTGGTGCGTTCATGAAACACATCATTATGAGCGATCTGAATAGCACTACGGTTGTCACAAAAAATATTAGTTAGGGATGACTGAGGAGCACCCAAGTCTTAGAAAAGCCAACGAATCGAGATAACTTCAGTAGCGGTATCAGCGAGAGCACGATATTCAGCTTCTGTGCTTGAGCGAGCAGTGAATGTTTACTTCTTAGCTCTCTAGAAAATGAGAGAGTCGCCAAGAAATAAACAATAACCAGTAGTGGAACGACGATCAGTGGGATCACCAGCCCTATCAGCATCTAAGTATGTTTGAAGCGATAAAGATGAATGGGCTGAAAAATAAAGGCCATGGAATAGGGTGCCTTTAATGTAACGAAGAATGCGAAGAGTTGCCGCAGAGTGAGTAGTACGAGGAGCTATCAAGAACTAAGTAAGAACATGAACCGGATAGGTGATGTCTGGTCGGGTGACAGTTAAGTAGACGAGTCCTCCAACTAGCTGTCGATAAAGAGTAGGATTATCCAAAACAGTGCCATCCATAGGAGTAAATCGAACATTAGGCTCAAGAGGAGTAGCTCAGTGTGACTATCTGTAATTCCAGCTCGAGCAAGAAGATCTGAAGCATATTTAGCTTGAGAGAGATAGATGCCATCATCGATGGATATGAGTTCTAGACCAAGAAAATAGCTGAGAGAACCAAGATCTTTCATCTCAAAAGTACGGTGAAGGGACGCCTTGAGATCAGATATACCATCAACATCATCTCCAGTAATGATCATGTCATCAACATACAAAAGTAGAAGAACAATTCCACACTCGCTTTTATGAATGAAAAGGGCATTCTCATAAGGACTATAAGTGAAACCAAGATTGCATATGGTAGTGCTGAACTTGTCAAACCATTCACGAGGAGCTTGCTTAAGTCCATAAAGTGCCTTGCGAAGGAGACAAATCTTACTAGAAGGACAAGGATATCCTGGAGGTGGTTTCATATAGACTTTATTTTTCAAATTCCTGTTAAGAAATGCATTCTTCACATCCATCTGATTGAGAGACCATTTTTTAACCGCAGCAATGGCAAGGAGAGCACGAACAGACGTAAAACGAGCGACAGGAGCAAAAGTCTCTTCATAATCAATACCATACTCCTGTGTACAATTTTGAGCAACCAATTGTGCCTTATAACGATCAATAGAACCATTAGAGCGAGTCTTGATCTTGTATACCCATCTAATACCCACAACTTCTTAATCAGAAAGAGGATCAACCAAATCTCAAGTGTGTGCTTTTTCAAGTGCTTGAATTTTTTCCTGCATTGCTTGCTACCAATGTGGATTGGTAGAGGCTTCTCGGAATGACCGAGGTTCATGATGATGAAGAATAGTAAAAAAATAGTGATAATCAAGAAGACGAGGAGATGAATTTATTACCCTAGAAGAACGAGTGGAGGAAGGAGGCATGACAGTAGGAGCAGGAGCATCGTCCAGTCTGGAATCATTGGGAGATGGTGAAGATGGAAGAGGAGGGGCCTCGAGAGATGGACTTGAGGTAGACTCTGTAGTATCATCACTAGGAAAGAGATCAACATTTGAGTTAGTAAAAAACGGTGACAGGGTAGAAGGAATGGACTCAAAAGAGGAAAAACTAGAGAACATGTGATGCTCCCAGAAGACAACAGGACGAGATATACGAATGCGTCGAGAGATAGGATCCCAACAACGATAACCATTATGTTTAGAACCATAACCAAGAAAACAACACATGCAAGCCCGAGGTTCAAGTTTATTGTGTTCATGAGACTGAAGAAGGACAAAACAGACACAACCAAAAACACGGAGAGAACTGTAATCGGGAGAAGTATGATAAAGACGCTCAAAGGGAGTAGTGTTACCAAGAACAGAAGAAGGGAGTCTATTGATATCATGAACAGCAATGAGAACAGCTTCACCCCAAGCACGCTCAGGACAGAAAGAGGAATTAAGCATCGCACGTACAGAGTCAATAATATGATGGTGTTTACGCTCAGGTCTATCATTTTATTGAGAGGTACCAGGACAAGAAAACTCAGATAAAGTACCCTGTTCAGTGAGAAAATTTAAAAGTTTGGAGTCACGATATTCCATAGCATTATCATGTCTGAAGATTTTAATGACCTTTGAAAACTGAGTTCGAATCAGAGTGGCAAAGTTAATATAAATCTGAGACAACTCATGACGATTAGTCATTAAATAAACCCAAGTAAAACATGAATAATCATCAATAAAGATTACAAAGTATCGAGCCCCTCCCATAAAAGTGGTGGGAGCGGGGCCCCAAACATCAGAATGAATAAAATCAAATGGAGACCAAGCAGTAGAGGAATTATTATTAAAGAATAAGGCATGTTGTTTTGCAGTGTGACAAGAAATGCTATCAAAACACTCATTTTGAACTTGACCTAAAATACCGATAGATATAAGAGGACGCAATTTTTCTAAGGAGCTATGGGCAAGACGATGGTGCCACAAGTGAAGAGTAGATGGAGAGGAAATAGCACAAAGATTTGACGTAGAGGGAACATGAAGGTTCTCGAATTCAAACAAACGTCCGACCTTACAACCAGTCCCGATGATCTTTCTCATCCGACGATCCTACACACGACAACCAGAAATAGAAAAAGTGACATCAAAATCGAGTTCAACAAGCTGACTGATAGAGATAAGATTAAAAGTCAATTTTGGAATAAAATAAGTATAAAAAAGATGAATATTGGACTGTGAAATAATCCCTTGATATGTTGCATGCAAGAGGGAATCATTAGCAGTGTTGACAGAAGGTGCATTTGTAGTGGGAGACAACGACGAGAAAAGATGATGCAAAGAAGACATATGATTAAAACAACCATAAACAAATACCATTTAAAATTACCTGGAGGGGTGGAAAGAGCAGCAGTGGTATTACTAGAAAAAGAGAGAAGTTGCTTAAGAAGAGATTCAATATCTGACGGAGAGACAGAAAGTGTGTTGAGAGATGTGAAAGGGGTGAACTCAGTAGCAACAGCAGCAGTAGAAGCAGGCACATGTGGAGAGTTGTTGGGACGAGGTTGATACTTGTTCTGATCTGAATGTGGTGGTCTAGTAGGATAGGTAGCAATCAAGTGACCCGAGAGCTTACAATAATGGCAGAACTGTTTCAGGCAATTGAAGCCAATGTGACCCTTTTGTTTGTACTTACGACATTCAATAGAGGGACAGTCAGAGAAGGAATGCCCAGGCCGGTTACAATTTCGACAGATTTTGCCCTTTTTATCAGTGGCAGCAAAAACAGTTTCACTCTTAGAACGAGGCAATCTCAAGTGCATTTCTTCAGACTTAAGACGAGGAAGAGCATCTTCAAGACTAGGCAAGGGATTTTGATGAAGAAGAGAAGACCTGACCGGCTCATAGTCATCAGTAAGTGCCATCAGAAATTGGATGAGACGTGTCCGGTTCCGATAATCCCCATATGCCTTAGCATCAGTGGGATCTTTAAGAACATGCTTACAAGAGGTCAATTGATCCTAAATAATTTCTATCTGAGCAAGAAAATAAAAAACTGCTTGGCCACGTTCTTGCTTAAGGTTATGAAGCTCCTTTAGCAGTTGGTACTGATGAGACAAATTAGAAATAGTGTAACACATTGCCAAATGATCCCATACCTTTTTAGCAGTTTTAAAATGCCCAAACTGTAAATGAATTCCAGGAGTAGAAGTGTTGCAGAACCAAGTGATAATCTGATGATTTTTACTATCCCAATCTTCTAATTTCTCTGCAAAGTTCTTCTCAGCATCCTCCTTGGATTTGGAGGTCCCATCTTTGCATTTGTCAATCACATTTGGCTTAACAGGACAAACAATATCACCAGTCACATATCGCCATAATTTTTGCCCTTTAAGAAATCCTCGCATAGCTTCAACCCAATGAGCATAGTTGGAGCCATTAAGGATAACAGGAATAGACTAAAAGAGATCCGATTTTTCCATAGCAACAGAAACAAAGGAAAAAAGGAGAAGAAACCGCAAATTGAGAACAGAAAACGAGAAAATGGAGGACAAAATCAGAAAGATCTCACCAAAAAATCTTAAAGAGGGTCCCGCTTGTTTTCCATGTCAGTGCCTCGATGACACGTGGCGGCATCTGAGAGGAGAGAGAAGACACACTGGCGATGAGGTGGAACACTGGTCAATCAGCGGGGCGGGTCGGGTCGGGTCGTGCGTAGGTTGCGCGACACGTGGAAGCACCAGGATCGTGCGATCGGCACCCAGATCCAACGGTTGCTGAAGCTTTTGGAGAGGAGAAACAATGGAGGTGGGCAGCGAGCTTTCTACGGCGCGTGAGGGCGCATCCGAAGGCTTCAGGCAGCGTTGGAAACCTGACGAAGAAACAAACACTATGATGGCAGCGGTGACGAACCAAAGCATCGGAAACAGATAAAAAAATGAGTATAAAGAAGCACCGTCGGAAGAGAAAAATAAGGACGCTATGAGCAAATCTTCATGAAAAAAAAAACTAAGCTCTTGATACCATGTTAGAAACAAGAGAGTAATCTGAAGAAAATGTATTTGTGTATTTTCAGTCTGTCTAAAAGTATAATGTATAAGGGATATAGCTGCTAGAAGAATCAAAGTAATAAAGACACATAATCCTATAATTAATATACAGATACGCTATATAAATACAAATGATACTAATTGATCTAATTTAATTCTAATTATTCTCTTAACATTATGTATCTAACAATAGAGAAGCAAATTATGCTTATATAGAATTATTAACTTTATTTGAATTATTACATCTCTAAAATATACGTTTAATATCCTTTTATTAATTATATTAACTAATGAATATACAAATTAGATATTGTACATAGAATATTCATCTACAATTAAAAATATCTTGAATTTAGAGTGTACAATCTTATTATTTTGTAGGAGAAGCAATGCTATTCTACTGGAAGTCACATTAAGCACTATTTTACTTTTTGACCTAACTTTTGATGACATCAAGTTGTAAAGGAATGTTTTACCACGATCACTGTGACCATAAAGAGGAGAAAAGAAATCCTCCCTCAGATTCATTCATAGACCTCATAACTCTGTTATAAGATTCTTTCTGCTTTATAGTCACCGTGCACAAGGTCGATGATGTTAAGGTCTCTAAGGTTTCTATAGTTACTACCAACAAGGATTGATATTAGAGGATATTCTTACAAACTCATTCCATAAGAATGCATAATATCTTCTTTGTCTGATAATGTAAAATTTTTTGTATTCTCATAAGACAAAATTAAATCTATCACAGTTTAAAAAAGTTAGTTCAATAAATTATCTCTAGCCACAAAATATTCTTTGAAGTTATGAAATACATAAATAAGATAATAAGGTTATACCATTAATGTCAAATGCTTTCGACATCTATGTAGAATATCATCTGAAAGTTGCGGCCAACAATTCTCCCAAACAAAGTTAGGTTTTGAAAGAGTATTTGGTACCAGTAAAATTACAAATAGCCTCCTCATAAATGATGCAGATGTCTAAGTACCTACTTTATTTAAGACATCTATGAATTTTTTTTATCATCTTGCAACAACCCAAAAGCAAAGTAGGCATCTTTGAAAGTGTCATAAGTTATACAATTTAGGTAGTGTTTGTTTTGAGGTACTGAGATTGAGATTGGGAGACTGAGATTCAGTATCATGTTTGTTGGCTGGAGACTGGAACTAAAATTTTAGTCTCGAGACAAAATTTTAGTCCCTTTAATACCTCCAAAAAGTGGGGATACAGGGGACTAAAATTTTTAGAAAGGGGGACCGAAATTTAAATAACAATTTTTTCTAAAATACTCTCATTCCAAATTGTTAGTTTCAAGTTTACCCTTTTGCAAAATCAAATTAGGGCTCATCTTCTCAGACCAAACACAAGCATTGAAGATACCCAGCTGGAGTTGCTGCTTCATCGCCGCTGCCAAAACTACCACCTTCTCGTCCTTGTGGTAGCCACCGTGAGCCAAGTGAGTTGCCGAAGAGAGAGAGAGAGAGAGAGAGAGAGAGAGAGAGAGAGAGAGAGAGAGAGAGAGAGAGAGAGAGAGAGAGGTTGTTTCTGCATTGACAAGCTTCCATCGTTGCTGCTGGTGCTGACTGGGGTTGACATCATCGCTGGGTTTGCTCAGGGAGAGCTTAAGAGAGAGAGAGAGAGCTCGACGAGCGTGACAGAGGAGGAAGGAGAAGCTGTTGTTGTCACCGAAAAACGTTAGTGTTCGCGTCCCCTTGCTCAACCACCATGTCCTCGCTCTTGTCCCTGAACCTACTTTGTCTATGTTCTATTTAGTTGTTTCTACCTTTGCCATACTTTTGCACACTGGAATCTCTGTTGGTGCTGTTGTGCTGCCGCCCTCAACCCTGTTCTAGTGCGGTTCTCAAGGTATTCAAGTAATTTATCACATTTTAGGCTCTACTTTTATCTCAAACTTGAGACATAACTCAGTTATGTACACTTTTTCACCAAACACAATATTGGAATTTATTTCAGTCTCTGTTTCCCAATCTCTTTCTTTCAATCCCTGTCTTTCAGTCTTATTCTCGCTTCCAAATACTACATTAGTGTCCTTATGTCTTCAAAGCCAATGCAACTTCTTATATCTTCTATTTTCAAAACAAATTATAATTATAATTATGCATGATTGGTTTGTAAAATTAAAAAACTTATGATAATTTTTTAAATGATAGTTTCATTTTCACATCATTATTTGTTACTTGATCTACTTTAAAGTAAAAAATAGTATTATTGAATTACTATATTTAGTCTTGTTCTTGACGAGTTTAGCCGGTGTATAGCTCGTCCATCGATGAATGTCTTTAAGCTTCTCGTCGAGATGAGTTATACGTCGGTAAGGAGATAACAAGGGGGTGGATACCTGCAAAAGGCACTCCGACGCTCAAGTTAGTAAGTGTTTAAGAGGTATAAGAATAATTCTATGAATATAGAATGTAAGACATGAAATAGAAGTTATCATGTGTTGTATAATTCTATGAATATAGAATGTATATAGAATATATCTAGAATCTCTCTAGAATGTCCGATGTAGATAGAAAATTGGTGCCTTTTATAGGCACAGAGTTGACGAATAGAGTTGATGGTATGATCGTTGATCATTAAGTCAGAATAATGGTCATTAAGTCGGTAATGAAGGTGTCGGTTACAGAATAAATGATAATTAAGGCCGAGTTATAACTTATAATGCACAATAAGACCGAGTTATAAGGTGACATATCATAGCCCCCAAACTTTGTCTGCCGATCATATGATCCAGGCTAAACTTAGAAAATAAAATGATTTATAACTCGGTTAAAAGACAAGTAAATAATGATATGGTGAGCCCCCAAGCTTAGTCGGGTTATTATGTCGGCACTTATTCAAAAAATAATTGAGTGATAAGAGTCATTCAATCAAGATAGTTGTGTGGGGGATACTTTTTCGCTTAAGAACAATTTTAGCATTTGATTGTATATGAACTGAAAAATTCAGAAATAGATATCCATTGATGGAATCGATTGTATGATCCGAGGATATAATGGTTAATTGTCTTGGAAATTTTTTTGGTCCACAACAACTTATTGATAAATTTTTCGTTCAAAGCAATTAGTTAGTGAATATTTACAATTTATAGTGAAGGTCTAACATGAATAAGATAAATTGAGAAAATAAATAGGTATAAAGTCGCAACATATATTGAATAATATATATTGTAAAAGTAAAATAGTCCAAAGCAAAATATATACATATATATATATACCTTGAAAGTTGATAATTGTAAAGAAGAAGACAATATATATGAATGTCATACATGCCAAATGTGAATATCTGAATTTTATTTTGTAGAACATGCTTTAATTTGATAATAAAGCAATAAGATAACAATTATTGAATTATACATTTAGTATAATATTTCTAGTAGTTATAGTATGACGAAGGATATTTCTCGTACAATAATAGTAAATTTTGAATGTTTGCATATATTTTTGTTTAACTTTTTGTATTAAACAAATAGTAACATAAAAGTTAATAGTATAAAGTGAATAGTGTAATAGTTATATACAATTAATTTTTGATTGAATCCAATTTTAAGATTTGAACTCATCATTACCGTCATTTAATTGTATAAATGAAATCATTAAGCAATAAGAATATAATACATAATGAAATAAAAATGTAATTGACATGGTTGTTATATGTCATTATTGTATAGAACATATATTGAGGTTTGAATATAACTAATAAATCAGTAAATATTAGTTATATAAAATATAAATGCAAAAGTATGTTGAATAAAATATATAATTTTACTTGTGTAAATAGAGAACTTTAAAAAAGTAAGCAAAATTGATAAGTGAGTTTGTGCTCGGATTGATTGAAAACCGAGTTTGTTCTCAGATTGATTGAAAGCCGAGTTTGTTTTCGGATTGGTTCATTGATCGATTATGAGATGTGAAATATTATGATACGTAAAAATGAAGCAATTTGAATATATAAAGTACATACTTTTTAAAAAATTACGATAGATTAAAATTTGATAAGAGGTATTAAATAAAATCTTAAACAATATTATTGAGATTGGTTCAAAAATTTGAATATAAATTAAGTTTTATGAACCTAAGGGGAGTGGGAATTATTTTACTCGTCCTAACAGATAGCGCCAATTGTTCTTGCTGAGTTTGGCCGGTGTATAGCTCGTCCGTTGATGAATATTTTCAAGCTTTTCGTTGGGATGAGTTATACGCCGGCAAGGAGAGAACAAGGGGGTGGATACTTGCAAAAGACACTCTGACGCTCAAGTCAGAAAGTATTTAAGAGATATAAGAATAATTCTATGAATATAGAATGTATATAGAATATATCTAGAATCTCAGGTGTATATTGAAATTGGTGCCTTTTATAGACATAGAGTTGATGAATAGAGTTGATGGTATGACCGTTGATCATTAAGTTAGAATAATGGTCATTAAGTTGATAATAAAGATGTCGATTACAGAATAAATGATAATTAAGGCCGAATTATAAGGTGACGGATCAAGTCCTAATAATTATTTCCTTATACATTAGAATATATTTAATTCACATATATTCTTGTATTATTCTAATTAAGCAGCTATGATTATTTCTTCATATATTACTATATGCCAACGTTATAATAGTCGTGTTGATTATGATTATATATATATATATATATATAAAATTAACATTATTGAAGTGTTATTATTTCACTCCTTAAATATAATAACTCTTGTATTACTATATTTAATCCATGATATGTTCTTATATATCAGCATGGTACGCTAATTGATTGTTTAATAAAAAAATTAGACTAATTAATTATCACTTTAAAAATGTATAGTAAAACAAATAGTTTTGATTATGCGTGACCATTGAATAATCTAATTAATATATGATAATTTCCTTTTAAATAATAATGCATTCATACAAATAATAATATAATAATAAAAATAATAATAATGATTGGATGCTCCCTTTCAATTATTGACTTTGATTTTAGTATATCAGATTGGAAAGTAGTCACTTAGGCGCATAAGAATAATGTTGCACATCTAAATCTTTTTGTTATCTAAATCTAATCAAATTGATTTAACATAACAATAGTTAGTGTGTTAACCAAATCTAATCAAATTGATTTAACATAACAAAAATTAATTATAACTAGCATTATTTTAAGTCCTATTATTTAATTTGATTAGACTTTGTTCATAAAAGACTTGAATATATAACATTATATAGACCATAATTGAAATGACTATTACTATTAATCGTAATTCACTCACCATAATTTGAAAAAGTGCTGCTCAAGCCTCAAATTCAATAAATTAATTGTACCAAAGCAACCCAATAGTTCCCATACTGGGACTTAATACACCATATTATGCCACATATAAGACTTAAATGATACAGTAATCCAAGTAAATAAAAGACACATGCAGAAGTACATAATCAAAACACGTGGAAGAAATGGAAAATATAAAATGAAACACATAAACTACTTTCCTAAACTTTATTAAAATGTATAAAACTTAAAAGCCAATGAAGTCTTCCACTCTCCAAAGTTCAGATCCTCATTAGTATTTCATATTCATGCCTTGATTGTTACACTGCACAAGAACACACCAGATGGTTTTATATCAGAAATTTGCCACTCTGACCCTTTAGCTGCATTTGGATCATACAATAAAGTTTGATAAGAGGGTCCTGCTTCCAGTGAGAATAGCAACAGCTTTTCATCAAATATCCCAAATCTAAAATCAAAACTGGAGCTACGAGTGAGTGGAAGTGGTACCATTTTCCACGAATTGTCTTCAGAACAGAATATTGCTAGCTTCCTCTGGTTCTTCCACTCCATACAGAACAATTTCTTTCCCAATACTGCGTGCGCTGTGACCATAACAGAGCCGTTCTTGAACTCACCCCAGCTGTGGACTTCAGGGTCATAAACATCAACAAACTGGAGTTTCCAATTGTAAAGCTCGACCTTCCACCCATGACATAGAGCTTACATCCAATGAACAGGCAAAGCAACCCCATCTCGGGCGCCGGACACTCTCTATCAGTGTCCATTTGTCGGTTTCAGGGTCGTACACCTCAGCACTAGAGAGAATTTCACCGTCCAATCCATAGCCTCCTACAACATAAACCAAGCCATTGACTTCGGCACATGCAAAGTCATAACGAGCCACATTCATTTTTTATAGTCTGCTCCAACTGCATTTGATATCCAAATTGGAACACACACATGAAAAATTTACAAAATTATTACAGGAGAAAATTCACAAGCTTAACAGACAATTAAGTTCTCCAAATTATGAACAGGAAAAGAGGCTATCCTGAACTAGATTTCGTACCAGAATTAATCTATGCAATATATTCCCCAGATTTCTAACTAAATTAACAAAAAACACGAAAGTCTTATGTACCAGGTAGGGTCAGATACATAATGAAAGTAACAATGTCATTGCATCCTATTATAAACCATCTCTATTGACAAATGTTAAAATTTAAGTACTCTCATTTATAGATTTCTAGATAAAGCACAAAAGAAAATCGTACTTGTTGAGGAGCGAGTCATATTGGTAAACCTCTGCTGAGGCAAAGGTACTTCTATCTGTAGTTGAATATCCAGCAATAACTAGAAGCTTTCCATTAAGAACCACCACTCCAAATCCAGCCTTTACCAAACCAGGCATCGGTGGAAGAGCTTGGCATTTATGACTGGGACGATCCATAACCTTCCAATGAGTTCCCTCTCCTTCAGTATCCATTGTTAAGAAATAGAGCCATTCCTCAACCATCCCTACCAATTTTCGCACAGTAATGAACTCTTTGCTTTGAATAAATGACCTCCATCTCTTACAGACACCACCAATAGTTGGGACGTTAGAACGAGGCACAAGTGCAAGGCAATGTTTTGCCACATCATCAGGCAGACCAGGTAGAATGGGGCTATCATCCTCAGAGGCAAAGAAATGATTGGTTTGCAAACAACTTAACTTGTCTTGATTGGCCACATTGGTGAAACACATGTTTCGGCCTGTAGATCTCTTCTTTCAAGCAACAAAACCAGGCATCTTTTCCAAATCAGCAAATACACTTACCATATATCTCCAAAATGTAGACAATTTTTCCGTGACCAATCAACTGAACAATGAACAAAGGTCTTAATGTGAATTATATAATTAAAGGAATTCATGATACCCTTCACCTTGGGACTCTACAAGACCAAGGCAAGATAGATGTTGCAGAACGAATCACGTGAGCGGTGTAAGCGGATGATTTTCTGTGCTTTGTCCAGTCTAATTCAAATTCCATAACACAAGTTCTGCTACTACTGTGATTGCTCTGATTTATCTTCGTCAGCGAATTGTTTCTTAGGCTGCTAAACTTGTATCCTCCCTTCCACATTGCCCAAAGATCTATAAATTACAACAAGAAATTGTTACATTCTAAAGTTAAAAAGATAAAGTAATCAATGATAATCAACAAAATTATTATAGGTACAAACACAGTCATACCAGTGTAGGCCATAGAACTTGGCAACATTCAGCCACCTATAACTTCCATTTTCTTCAAGTTTATATTGCTGAAATGTTAAACAAGGAGAAAGATAAGTCAATTTTCTACACAAGTAGCAATATTTGAGAGAATACATACATAGTCAATGGGGAAACTTCAACTGGGAAAAAGTTCAATCTGGAGGGTTAACAAAAGCAATCGGCATTCTTTTCAATATACACATCAATTGGACAGTGGTGCGGAATTTACAACCACGAACTAACAGCAAGTGCACCGGGTCGTACCAAGTAGTACCTCAAGTGAATGAGGGTCGATTCCACGAGAATTGATGGATTAAGCAACAATGGTTAAGTAATTTACTTTGTTAGACAAATACAAAATGGTATTTGAGAGTTCAAAAAGCATTAAACAGGAAACTCAGAATATCAGAAGACAGACAATAAATAAGTTGGGAATAAAATATGAAAAAAGAAGTTAAGGCTTCAGAATTATCTATTTTTTGGATTGACTTTTCTTATTAATTTATTTTAATGATGCAAGATTTAATTCCTCACAAATTATATATGACTAAATCATAATTCCTTAGACCTTTTTAGTCTCATCTAAAATTCATCAACCGCTAATTTCTTGGTCAAGTAATTCCAATTAGAGGGTGAAGCTCAATTCTAGTTATATGCCACAAAAATCCTAATCACCATAATATAAGAGGATTATATGTCACGTATCCCGTTAAATTCAGATAATTAGAAATTTAGGAGAATATATTTTGCAAGGTGTTGTTCAAGTAAAGAACTTTTCCAAGTTATACAAGAACTCAATTAGAAAGAGGGTCATACTTCCGTTCCATCCAATTTCATAAAATAAAGAACAAAAACAATTCTTGAAATATAAATCAGTACATGAATTAAAATAGAAAAAACAAGAGAATCAATCCATACAATAGACAAAGCTCCTAACCTTAACAATGGAGGTTTAATTGCTCATAAAAAAGAGTGAAAACTAGGATTTTGGTAAACTGTAAACTTCAAATGAGGTGGAATAATATAGAAGAGAAGTTTCTTTTCTCTTTTATATCTAATCCTAATTAATTTAAAATATATTTTCTAAAACTAAAATAATATCTCTTCCTATTTTAAAATAAAATAAAGTTTAAATCAGAATTAATTAAATAATTCGTGCGAACCTTATAAGCATGGGACCACTTCCTTTTAATCATGGTTGGCGCCTAACTTGAGGAGAGCTGCGCCTTACTTGAGGTGGGCAGCAAGGAGTGGCATGGAATGCTTGAGTGCTGCACCTTACTTGAAGAATCCAGACCAATGTTGCGTGTTATTGTTGTGCCTTGTGCCTCAAGTTAGGCACAGTCTTGGCAGAATTGGTGGGAGAGAAGTGTAAACTATTATATATCGTTGGAAAGTTCTGGAAGTTAGCTTTCCAACGCCACTAGAATCACGTCCATTGGACCTCTGTAACTCGAGTTATTCAGGTTTGCGTGTAGAGAGGTCAGGGTTGACAGAATCATTCGCCTTCTTCTCTTTTTCTGCGAAAACTCCATCAAATCCAGACAAATGCTACCTAAAATAAACAAAATTGCACACGACTCAAAGTAACATCTATAGTGGCTAAAAGATAATTAACTCTTGATTAAACTCAACAAATTAAATGCAAATTTACTAGGAAAAGATAGGAAAGATGCTCACACATCACAACACCAAACTTGAATTGTTGCTTGTCCTCAAGCAACTAAACTAATATAGGCTTAGGATGTGAATTTGCATGAGAATGAGAGTTCGATTAAGCTCATGTCTCTTCTTATAGTGGGGTTTACAACTGCAATCCTAAATAGTTCTGGCATCCTATTCTCCTTTGAATTAGAAGGATGTCATTGTCATTCGAAATTAGAATCGGGATAATATTATGAATTTTCTAATCTTTTATACTTCAATTTAATCCTTGAACACAGCAAATTTCCTTTGATTCTCTTTTCTTTGGTGCTTTGCACCTTGAGTCTAGCCGTGACTTTAAATGTTTTGTCTCAAGTTTCACTTGACACAAAAACACCACAAGCACTTAACTGGGGAACTCTCTTTAAGTTCTGATTTTCCTTTCAGTTATTCCCAGACAGTGGTGCTCAAAGCCTTTGGCATACTCTGTTAAATGCATTTGATTTCGACTCTTAGTGTTCTATCTCAAGGATTATTTGACACAATCACACCACAAGCATATGACTAGGAAAATAACTCTTTGAGCTTTTAATCATGTTTGACCTCCCTAGTCATTGATGCTCAGAGCCTTGGACCTTGCTTTTATTTTTCTTTTGTTGTTTCTTCTGCTTCAAAGATTAAACTTTCACTTATTGCAGAGAATTTGTAATAGTTCTCTAAATTTTTGTTCCTTATACATCAACATTTCTTGATTCAAATTCAAATATGTACTGCTCATATCATGCATTTAAAAAAAGATGACAACGAACAAGAAAAATGTAGGAGGAAGAGAAAATAATGACGATGATTATGATCATAATAATAAAGTTAGAGGAGAAGAAAAAAAAACAAAACAAAAATATAAATACATCTATATAAATTTGACTTAGTTAAATTTAATTAAAAAAAAAAAGCCTTGGTTGTCTACTAGAGTTTTCGGCTCCTATCTCTCATCGGAGCTACGCTTACAGACATAAAGGCACAAGGCCGAAGCCTAACTTAGGCTCAACGATTACTCCAAAGTCCAAAGACCTAATTTTCAATACAATTCTTTTTTTTTTTTCATCTACGGTATTTCTTAACTTGACCGGCCAAAAGTTAATTCGTTGCGAATTTGAGCTTCATTTTAGGATCCGTTGCTAGTCAATGAATTGCTGGATATACAAGTCAGAATTTAAACTCCTCGATATTTATTTAAGTGAACGAGTGAGTTGACCACTCGATCAACTATTAATAAAATTCATTTTTTATTGGTCATGAAATAAAATTCATTTTCTTAGGTCTCTTCTACCTTATTGGGTCCCTAATCGTTTTTGCCAATATTGGGCTTGACAAGAATCCTCAATTTATAGCCAGCATCCGTCTGGTGATCAATAAACCTGTACTTGTATATTCATTCCTAACCCAAATAAAAAAAATAAAAATAATAAAAAAATTGTACTTCTGTATGTGAAAAAAAGGGGTTTACTTTGTGTTTGATGTAAGATATTTTGAATTGAGTCCGTCAAAAGATAAAGATTTTATTATTATTATTATTATTATTATTATTATTATTATTATTATTATTATTTAGTTGAGGTTATACATTTGATCTTGGTATTTTAAACATGCCATTATTTCTAAAATATTGCATTTTATTATGAGATTTTTTTTAACTAATATTATGTATTCGTTATATTGTATTGTTGAAAGATTTTTTTTGTATTTTTTTACTAATAATCTTACATTAAGGTTTCAATAATCAATTTTTACTTATTTTATTAAATTTAGTTAAATAAATAAACATATTTAAATGTAATATTATACTTATATTAATAATAGTTAATTGATGTTTTTACATAAATTAAACAAATAATTGGACTATTAGGGTTCTCTAGTGCTTTACTAGAGTTTACAATAGCTCCCTATTAGAATTTTGACTCTAAACTTATCAAAATTTAAACTGTAATATGACTAATCATGGATTATTAAACACCGACTGTGTAGTATAAGGGATAGAAGGGAAGAGGCTGATTGGGAAAGATAGAACAAAGATGATCACGAAGGAGGCACTACAGAACAAGCGGTGAATGGCAGCGGTTTATTTGTTAAATTGCGGCGGTTTTTAACCACCGCTAAACAAATTGCCAGGGGAACAACATCCGCAGTGCATAAAGGCGCGGGAGTTACATTCTGCATCGGTTACCAGCAACCGCTGGCATAACCGCCGCAAATCAGTGGTTTTGCGTCGAACACCTTAGTGGCGGTTTAAAACCGCCGCAGTTTTTTGGATCGTATTTAATGAAATTGACTTGCGGCGGTTTTAGAACCGACGTTATTTGAGTTTAAATATTTTATTCGCGGCGAGTTGAAACCGCCGCTATTCCGACTTTTTTTTTATTTTGAGTAATTTTACAAACCTTGCCCTTTTTTTTCTAAACTAATTTTAATTTAAAGAATCTTAACGTTACTTAATTTTTGTTATTTTTTATATTTTATATATTTTTTCCCATCTTTTTTAATTAAAGAATATTAAACTATTTTTTATAAAATGTTGCACTATGAAAAAAAACTCATTAATATTTAACTACGAAGCAATCTAACAAGTCTATTTTAATAATGTCAATAACGTATATTAATGAAAAGTTGAAAACCCATATTACCTTTATAATCAAAATGGAAAATCAATTAGTATCATTAAGACGTTTGTACTTAGTATTATTTAAAATCTGTTGACTTAGTAGTATTTGCTAGTTATGTTATATTGCTGCGGTCACCATTGAAATCGAATAAGAATCAGCTGTGGGATCATTTTTGACCATTTTGGAAAAGGGATTTGTATCTTCTAAATTTTGAATTTTTATTTTAGAGGGTAAAGTGTGATCTTCTACCTTTGAATGGTTTCTCTCTCATATTTACTCTTGACCCCACCTATAAAATAAATGGTGAGAGATCACACTTTACTCTCTAAAGTAAAATTCAAACTTTAGAGGATCCAAATTATTGGAAAAGTCCTCGTGCAATTAATTAACCAACAAGAAAAGAAAAAATCTCAAGTTTTTTTCACCATTTTTGTCCTCGAAAAATAAAATTTTAAAAACTAATTAAAAATACTAAAAATAAGAAATCTAAATAAAAAATACTACCAACATTACATGAATAACCTAGTACAAGTACATGTGTTATTATTCTCTATCTCTTGTGATTTCAACATTATATATAGTGATTAATATCTTTCAAAGAAAAAGGTTGATGCGTTTATTAGCATTAATCAATGACCCAAAAATCGTTATATAAGACAATTTTCTATTAGTAATATGATTTTGAGTACTGCTTAGGATCTATTTGGGTGAACTTCTACAAAATAATAATTCTTTTAAGTAATTTTTTTTAAAAAAATTTATATTTAAATATCTCGTATAAAAATATTTTTTTATTTAACAATAATGTTAGATAGAACAATATAAAAATATTTGTTTATTTATATATTATGTTAAAAATTTGTTTATGTAAAAAAATTAAAATAATAAATTATAACTTCTAAATTTTTTTTTATTTTTTTAGTATTTTTATTTTTACTATTGAAATTTATTAAACACAAGAAAAATATATATTTTATTAAAAAAATTTTTAATAACTTAATGAGACCTAAATTGGTACTTATTATGTATGTATATTTAAAATAGAATGAAAAGAAATTATATCTATATATTCAAACCAATAATTTTTTCAATTATCCTATCCCTAGCATGCAACTGCACTCTATATATATAGTTTGATTTTACTCTTTTTAAAATCAATAATATATATGTCAACATTCATTGAGCCTTAATATCTTGCAAAATATTAAAGTGATATCCAAAATAATAACAGTAACAATAACAATAATAACATTTAATAAACTGATTTTATACCTTGACCTCCTCCAGTATTTTATGGAAATGTCTAGCATCTGTAGTTGTTAAGAATTCGAAGTCAAATTTTTTTCGGTACTTCGCTCCGAATTGACACAAATCCTACAACATTCAGAGTCATATAAATCAACCGATAATTGGCTTTGTCTTATGGCTATGGTTATAGAACCCTTGATTGGTCAGCCAGTTTGGATACGTACCAAAATTAGTTCAGTAGGCGCCCTACTAATAGAATTACCTATGTGCCTGTGTGCGGAGAATGCATCTAACCATGCTCTAATAGGCGAATTGTTGAACCATAAATCTCGAGCGAATGAAATTGCGTGCTCAAGTGAAGAGAACGGAGATGCCTCTTGCATCGAGCGGATAAAAAAGAAGTTGCTGGCACACATAAAGAGGTCATTCTCTTCTAATTTCCCTGCTTAGTCCCAACTCATAAAAGGGTGAGCAAGAGAACTCTAAGTATACAGGTCAAGCATATTAAATCTCAAGATACATACACATAAAAAAGGCAAAATTAAATAAGATCAAAGTCGATCCAGACAACTGATTTTTATTATTATCCTATTTGCTTATAAATGAAATTTCAAGAGTATAATAAGGGGAAAGGTACAAGTGTGCATGTCATATATTGCTAGCCAAACATATCTATGAATCAGCAGCCTCTTCACCGGTATCGATTACGTCAGGCGTGGGTTCTTCTAAGTCGCCAACCCTTGTCAACGAGATACCTTCAACATCACGCTTAGACAAATCAGTCAGACTTTGTTGGAGGGAAAGTTCGACCTCACAGTGTTCATTGTATTCACTGGTACACGAAAATTATACTCACACAATGTAATTCCGCACAACTAACCAGCAAGTGCACTGGGTCGTCCAAGTAATACCTTACGTGAGTAAGGGTCGAATCCCACAGAGATTGTTGGCTTGAAGCAAACTATGATTATCTTATTATTCTTAGTCAGGATACCAATAGGGTTCTTTAGTTTCAATTGTAAAAAGTGAAAGGGCATAAAATAAGTAATTGTTACGCAATAATGGAGAATATGTTGGAGTTTTGGAGATGCTTTATCCTCTGAATCCCTGCAACATACTGCTTTCTTACTTTCAAACATGCAAGGCTCCTTCCATGGCAAGCTGTATGTAGGGCGTCACCATTGTCAATGGCTACTTCCCATCCTCTCAGTGAAAATGGTCCAAATGCTCTGTCACAGCATGGCTAATCATCTGTCGGTTCTCGATCATATCGGAATAGGATCCATTGATCCTTTTGCGTCTGTCACTACGCCCAACACTCGCGAGTTTGAAGCTCGTCACAGTCATCCAATCCCTGAATTCTACTCGGAATACCACAGACAAGGTTTAGACCTTCCGGATTCTCAAGGATGCTGCCAATGAATTCTAGCTTATACCACGAAGATTCTGATTAAGGAATCTAAGAGATACTCATTCAATCTAATGTAGAACTGAGGTGGTTGTCAGGCACACGTTCATGGGTTGAGAATGGTGATGAGTGTCATGGATCATCACATTCATCACGGTTAAGTACGAATCAGTATCTTAGATAGAAACAAGCGTGTTTGAAGGGAAACAGAAATAATTGCCTTAATTCATCGAGACGCTGCAGAGATCCTCACCATCAACAATGGAGTTTAGAGACTCATGCCGTCAAAAAGTACAAAGTTCAGTTCTAAAATGTCATGAGATACCAAATAAGTCTCTAAAAAGTTGTTTAAATACTAAACTAGTAACCTAGGTTTACAGAAAATGAGTAAACTAAGATGGATAATGTAGAAATCCACTTTTGGGGCCCACTTGGTGTGTGCTGGGGCTGAGACTTGAGCTTCTCACGTGTCTGGGATGTTTTTGGAGTTAAACGTCAGGTTGTAACCTGTTTCTGGCGTTTAACTCCAACTTGCAACCTGTTTCTGGCGTTCAACGCCAGAATGCAACATGGAACTGGCGTTAAACGCCAGTTTATGTCGTTTATCTTCGTGCAAAGTATGAACTATTATATATTAATGGAAAGCCCATGATGTCTACTTTCCAACCCAATTGAGAGAGCGCCAATTGGACTCCTGCAGCTCCAAAAAATCCATTCCGAGTGCAGGGAGGTCAGAATCCAACAGCATCAGCAGTCTTTTTTCAGCCTGAATCAGATTTTTGTTCAGCTCCCTTAATTTCAGCCAGAAAATATCTGAAATCACAGAAAAACACACAAACTCATAGTAAAGTCTAGAAATGTGAATTTTGCATGAAAACTAATAAAAACATACTAAAAAGTAGCTAGATCTTACTAAAAACTACCTAAAAACAATGCCAAAAAGCATATAAATTATCCACTCATCACAACACCAAACTTAAATTGTTGCTTGTACCCAAACAACTGAAAATCAAATAGGATAAAAAGAGGAGAGTATACTATAAATTCCAAAATATCAATGAAGCTTAGTTCTAATTAGATGAGCGGAACTAGTAGCTTTTTGCTTCTGAACAGTTTTGGCATCTCACTTTATCCTTTAAACTTTAGAATGATTGGCATCTATAGGAACTCAGAATTCAGATAGTGTTATTGATTCTCCTAGTTTAGTATGTTGATTCTTGAACACAGCTACTTTATGAGTCTTGGTCGTGGCCCTAAGCACTTTGTTTTCCAGTATTACTGATGAGCGGATAATTTGTATGCTTTTTGGCATTGTTTTTAGTAGGTTTTTGGTATCTTTTAGTTAGTTTTTAGTATATTTTCATTAGTTTTTAATTAAAATTCACTTTTCTGGACTTTACTATGAGTTTGTGTGTTTTTCTGTGATTTCAGGTATTTTCTGGCTGAAATTGAGGGATCTGAGCAAAAATCTGATTCAGAGACTCAAAAGGACTGCAGATGCTGTTGGATTCTGACCTCCCTGCACTCGAAGTGGATTTTCTGGAGCTACAGAAGCCCAATTGGCGCGCTCTCAACGGCGTTGGAAAGTAGACATCCTGGGATTTCCAGCAATATATAATAGTCCATACTTTGCCCAAGATTTGATGGCCCAAACCGGCGTTCAAAGTCACCCTCAGAATTCCCAGCGTTAAACGCCCAAACTGGCACAAGAATGGGAGTTAAACGCCCAAACTGGCACCAAAACGGGAGTTAAACGCCAAGAAGAGTCTCTACACGAAAAATGCTTCATTGCTCAGCCCAAGCACACACCAAGTGGGCCCGGAAGTGGATTTTTATGTCATTTACTCATTCTTGTACACCTTAGGCTACTAGTTTCTATAAGTATGACCTTTTACTATGGTATTTTCATCTTGGTTCTTCTGGTTCCCTCTCTGGGGCCGAAACCAATGATCACTTTTGTTCTTATGTATTTTCAACGGTGGAGTTTCTACACACCATAGATTAAGGTGTGGAGCTCTGCTGTACCTCGAGTATTAATGCAATTACTATTGTTCTTCCATTCAATTCCACTTGTTCTTTATCCAAGATATCACTTGTTCTTCAACATGATGAAGGTGATGATTGACGCCCATCACCATTCTCACCCATGAACAAGGTGACTGACAACCATTCTTGTTCTATAAGCATCTGAGGCTTAGTGAATATCTCTTGGATTCTTCGGAGTCTTCGTGGTATAGGCAGGACCTGATGGCGGCATTCAAGAGAATCCGGAAGGTCTAAACCTTGTCTGTGGTATTCTGAGTAGGATTCAATGATTGAATGACTGTGACGTGCTTCAAACTCCTAGCAGGCGGGGCGTCTGGTGACAGATGCAAAAGTATCGATGGATATTATTCCGGCCTGACCGAGAACTGACAGCTGAATTCCGCTATGCCGTGACAGGACATATGCAATCGCTTTCACTGAGAGGATGGGAGGTAGCTGCTGACAACAGTGAGACCCTACACGAGCTTGCCATGGAAAGGAGTAAGAAGGATTGGATGAAGGCAGTAGGAAAGCAGAGAGACGGAAGGGAAGGCATCTTCATACACTTGTCTGAAGCTCTTACACCAATGATATACATAAGTATCACTATCTTTATCTTTATGCTTTATTCGTTTATCACTATACCCATTTGAGTCTGCCTGACTGAGATTTACAAGATGACCATAGCTTGCTTCATACCACCAATCTCCGTGGGATCGACCCTTACTCGCGTAAGGTATTACTTGGACGACCCAGTGCACTTGCTGGTTAGTTGTGCGAAGTTGTAGTGATCACAATTTCGCGCACCAAGTTTTTGGCGCCGTTGCCGGGGATTGTTCTTGTGTATGGACAACTGACGGTTCATCTTGTTGCTTAGATTAGGTATTTTTCTTCAGAGTTCTTAAGAATGAATTCTAGTGTTTCAAGGTGATGTTCTTATCATCACCAAGGCTGATTGATTCTTATCAATTTAGCTCTTGAATGCAATGTCCTGCTGAAGCTTAGCCGGCCATGTCTAATTCCTTTAGACTAAAGCTTTAGACTAACATTGCATGATTCCTGGAATTCTCATTAAGAATTTTGATACCTTTATTTTCCTTTTCACTTAATTTTCGAAAAAACCCAAAAAAATTACAAAATCATAAAATCCAAAAATATGTCTTGTTTGAGTCTAGTGTCTCATTTTAAGTTTGGTGTCAATTGCATGTTTCTGTTTTTCTTGCATTTTTCGAATTTATGCATGTGTCTTCACTAATCTTCAAGTTGTTCTTGATGATTTCCTTGTTTTGATCTTTGAATTCTATTGACTTGAGTGTTTTGTTGTTTCTCATATGCATTCTCATCTTGTTAGTGTCAGTAGTATACAAACTGCTAAGTTTGGTGTCTTGCATGCATTGTTATTTAGTTGCATTTTGATTATTCCTCATTATTAAAAATCCAAAAATATTTTTAATTTGAGTCTTTTCAAGTCAATAATACAGAGAATTGAAGATTCAGAACATACTGCAGAGGAATCACACAGAAAAAGCTGGGCATTCAAAAATGCCCAGTGAAGAAGACAGACTGGCGTTTAAACGCCAGCCAGGGTGCCTGGTTGGGCGTTTAACGCCCAAAAGGGTAGTAGTTTGGGCGTTAAACGCCAGAATGTGCACATTCTGGGCGTTTAACGCCAGGATGGCACAAGGGGGAAGATTTTGTTTTCAAATCAATTTTTTTTTCAAGTTTTCAAAGCTTTTCAAAATCAAATCTTTTTCAAATCATATCTTTTCAATCAAATGTTTTCAAAATCAATTTCTTTCCTTTTTCAAAGATACTTACTAACAATTAATGATTTGATTGAACATTTTTTGCCTTTTCTGTTGAGGAAGGTTTTATGTTTGAATCATATCTTTTCTTGTTAGGCAAGTCATTAATTTTCAAAACCATATCTTTTCAAATTGTTTTCAAATCATATCTTTTAAAATTGTTTTCAAATCATATCTTCTCAATCACATCTTTTTAAAACCATAACTTTTCAATCAAATCTTTTTAATCACATCTTTTTCAAAATAGTTTTCAATCAAATCTTTTTAATTTCTAATTTCAAAATCTTTTTCAAAAATCACTTTACTTCTTTCCCACTTTTGTTTTCGAAAATCAATTAGTGTTTTTCAAAATGTTTTCAAAATCTTTTACTTAATTTTCGAAAATTACGTCCCTTCTTCTCACATCCTTCTACTTTTGGACTAACACTATCTCTTAATGCAAAATTCGAACTCCATCTTCTTTGATAAGTTCGAATTTTCTACTTCTGTCTTCTACTTTTCTTTTCCTCTGACACCTCAAGGAATCTCTATACTGTGACATAGAGGATTCCATATTTTCTTGTTTTCTTCTCTTTCATATGAGCAGGAACAAAGACAAAGGCATTCTTGTTGAAGCTGACCGAATTCTTCAAAGAAGAAGAACACATGGCAGCCGAAAACAACAACAATGCAAACAATGCAAGGAAGGTGCTGGGTGACTTTACTGCACCTACTCCCGACTTTTATGGGAGAAGCATCTCTATCCCTGCCATTAGAGCAAACAACTTTGAGCTTAAGCCTCAATTAGTTTCTCTAATGCAACAGAATTGCAAGTTCCATGGACTTCCAATGGAAGATCCTCATCAGTTCTTAGCTGAATTCTTGCAAATCTGTGACACAGTCAAGACTAATAGGGTTGACCCTGAGGTCTATAGACTGATGCTATTCCCTTTTGCTGTAAGAGACAGAGCTAGAATATGGTTGGACTCCCAACCTAAAGAAAGCCTGGACTCTTGGGAAAAGCTAGTCAATGCCTTCTTGGCAAAGTTCTTTCCACCTCAAAAATTGAGTAAGCTTAGAGTGGAAGTCCAAACCTTCAGACAGAAGGATGGAGAATCCCTCTATGAAGCTTGGGAAAGATACAAACAATTAATCAGAAAGTGTCCTTCTGACATGCTTTCTGAATGGAGCATCATAGGTATTTTCTATGATGGTCTCTCTAAACTATCCAAAATGTCTTTGGATAGCTCTGCTGGAGGATCTCTTCATCTGAGGAAGAAGCCTATGATCCTGAGAACCCTTCAATGGAAGAGGTGAATTACCTAGGAGAACCCTATGGAAACACCTATAATTCTTCATGGAGAAATCACCCAAATTTCTCATGGAAGAATCAAGAGAGACCTCAACAAGGTTTCAATAATAGTAATGGTGAAAGAAATAGGTTTAGCAATGGCAAGCCTTTTCCATCATCTTCTCAGCAACAGACAGAGAGTTCTAAGCAGAATACCTCTAACTTAGCAACCATGGTCTCTGATCTAATAAAGACCACTCAAAGTTTCATGACTGAAACAAGGTCCTCCATTAGGAATATGGAAGGACAAGTGGGTCAGCTGAGTAAGGAAGTTACTGAACTCCCTCCTAGTACTCTCCCAAGTAATACAGAAGAAAATCCAAAAGGAGAGTGCAAGGCCATCAACATGGCCGAATTCTGGGAGGAAGAAGAGGCAGTGAACGCCACTGAGGAAGACCTCACTGGACGTCCACTGGCCTCCAATGAGTTCCCCAATGAGGAACCATGGGAATCTGAGGCTCAAAATGAGACCATAGAGATTCCATTGGACTTGTAGAGAATGTTTTGGTTAAGATTGAAGACCACTACATCCCTACTGATTTCATAGTCCTAGAGACTGGGAAGTGCATGGATAAATCCATCATCCTTGGCAGACCCTTCCTAGCCACAGCAAAGGCTGTGATCGATGTTGATAGAGGAGAGTTGATCATTCAAGTGAATGAAGAATCCTTGGTGTTTAAGGCCCAAGGACATCCATCTATCATCATGGAGAGGAAGCTTGAAGAGCTTCCCTCAAATCAGAGACAAATAGAGCCCCCACAGTCAAACTCTAAGTTTGGTGTTGGGAGGCCACAACCAAACTCTAAGTTTGGTGTTGAACCCCCACATTCAAACTCTAAGTTTGGTGTTGGGAGGTTCCAACATTGCTCTGATCATTTGTGAGGCTCCATGAGAGCCATCTGTCAAGCTACTGACATTAAAGAAGCGCTTGTTGGGAGGCAACCCAATGTTTTATAGTTAACTATTTTGTTATTTTATCTTTTTTGTAGGTTGATGATCATGAGAAGTCACAAAATCCATTGAAAAAGCAAAAACAGAATGAAAAACAGGAAGAAAAATAGCACACCCTGGAGGAAGAACTCACTGGCGTTTAAACGCCAGTGAGGCTAGCAGTTGGGCGTTTAACGCCCAGTCTGGCACCATTCTGGGCGTTTAACGCCAGAAAGGGGCACCAGACTGGCGTTAAACGCCAGAAAAGGGCTAGAACCTGGCGTTAAACGCCAGGAATGGGCACCAGCCCGGCGTTTAACGCCAGAAATGGCTCAAAACGTGGATTTTGATGCTATTTGGTGCAGGGATGACTTTTCCTTGACACCTAAGGATCTGTGGACCCCACAGGATCCCCAAACAACCCCACCACTCTCTCTTCTTCTTCACCCATTCATCAATCACCTCAACATCTCTTTCTCTTCACCACTCACATCCATCCTTCATAAAACACCACTTCTTCCCCTCTTTGGCCTAACCACAAAGCCATCTCCCTCTCCTCCATTTCTTCTTCTTCTACTCTCTTCTTTCTTCTTTTGCTCGAGGACGAGCAAACCTTTTAAGTTTGGTGTGGTAAAAGCATTGCTTTTTGTTTTTCCATAACCATTTATGGCATCCAAAGCCGGTTCAACTGAGAAGGCATGACCTCAAGCCCATCACTAAGAAGAAGATGGAGCAAACAAGAGACCCCTCTCATCAAGAGATCCCTAAGATACCTCAAGGGATGCATTTTCCTCCACAAGACTATTGGGAGCAACTGAACACCTCCCTAGGAGAATTAAGTTCCAACATGGGACAACTAAGGGTGGAGCATCAAGAACACTCCATCATTCTCCATTAAACCAGAGAAGATCAAAAAATCATGAGAGAGGAGCAACAAAGACAAGGAAGAGACATTGAGGAGCTCAAGCACTCCATAGGATCTTCAAGAAGAAGAAAGAGCCGCCATCACTAAGGTGGACCCGTTCTTTAATCTCCTTGTTCTTTATTCTTCTGTTTTTCGAATTTTAGTGCTTTATGTTTATCCATGTTTGTGTCTTATGATCATTAGTGTCTTAGTGTCTATGCCTTAAAGCTATGAATATGAATCCATCACCTTTCTTAAATGAAAACTGTTTTTATCACAAAAAAACAAGAAGTACAGGATTTCAAATTCATCTTTAAAACTAGCTTAATTAGTTTGATGTGGTGACAATACTTTTTGTTTTCTGAATGTATGCTTAAACAGTGCATATGTCTTTTGAATTTGTGGTTCATGAATGTTAAAATTGTTGGCTCTTGAAAGAATGATGAAAAAGGAGACATGTTACTGAGGATCTGAAAAATCATAAAAATGATTCTTGAAGCAAGAAAAAGCAGTGAATACAAAAAAAAAAAAGAGAGAAAAAGAAGGAGAAAAACGAAAAAAAAGGGGAGAAAGAGAAAAAGAAAGAAAAAGAAAGAATAAAGTTGTGATCCAAGGCAATAAGAGTGTGCTTAAGAACCCTGGACACCTCTAATTGGGGACTTTAGCAAAGCTGAGTCACAATCTGAAAAGGTTCACCCAATTATGTGTCTGTGGCATGTATGTATCCGGTGGTAATACTGGAAGACAGAGTGCTTTGGGCCACGGCCAAGACTCATAAAATAGCTGTGTTCAAGAATCATCATACTTAACTAGGAGAATCAATAACACTATCTGGATTCGGAGTTCCTAAAGAAGCCAATCATTCTGAATTTCAAAGGATAAAGTGAGATGCCAAAACTGTTCGGAGGCAAAAAGCTACTAGTCCCGCTCATCTAATTTGGAGCTTAGTTTCATTGATAATTTGGAGTTTATAGTATATTCTCTTCTTTTTATCTTACTTGATTTTCAGTTGCTTGGGGACAAGCAACAATTTAAGTTTGGTGTTGTGATGAGCGGATAATTTGTATGCTTTTTGGCATTGTTTTTAGTAGGTTTTTGGTATCTTTTAGTTAGTTTTTAGTATATTTTCATTAGTTTTTAATTAAAATTCACTTTTCTGGACTTTACTATGAGTTTGTGTGTTTTTCTGTGATTTCAGGTATTTTCTGGCTGAAATTGAGGGATCTGAGCAAAAATCTGATTCAGAGACTCAAAAGGACTGCAGATGCTGTTGGATTCTGACCTCCCTGCACTCGAAGTGGATTTTCTGGAGCTACAGAAGCCCAATTGGCGCGCTCTCAACGGCGTTGGAAAGTAGACATCCTGGGCTTTCCAGCAATATATAATAGTCCATACTTTGCCCAAGATTTGATGGCCCAAACCGGCGTTCAAAGTCACCCTCAGAATTCCCAGCGTTAAACGCCCAAACTGGCACAAGAATGGGAGTTAAACGCCCAAACTGGCACCAAAACGGGAGTTAAACGCCAAGAAGAGTCTCTACACGAAAAATGCTTCATTGCTCAGCCCAAGCACACACCAAGTGGGCCCGGAAGTGGATTTTTATGTCATTTACTCATTCTTGTACACCTTAGGCTACTAGTTTCTATAAGTAGGACCTTTTACTATGGTATTTTCATCTTGGTTCTTCTGGTTCCCTCTCTGGGGCCGAAACCAATGATCACTTTTGTTCTTATGTATTTTCAACGGTGGAGTTTCTACACACCATAGATTAAGGTGTGGAGCTCTGCTGTACCTCGAGTATTAATGCAATTACTATTGTTCTTCCATTCAATTCCACTTGTTCTTTATCCAAGATATCACTTGTTCTTCAACATGATGAAGGTGATGATTGACGCCCATCACCATTCTCACCCATGAACAAGGTGACTGACAACCATTCTTGTTCTATAAGCATCTGAGGCTTAGTGAATATCTCTTGGATTCTTCGGAGTCTTCGTGGTATAGGCAGGACCTGATGGCGGCATTCAAGAGAATCCGGAAGGTCTAAACCTTGTCTGTGGTATTCTGAGTAGGATTCAATGATTGAATGACTGTGACGTGCTTCAAACTCCTAGCAGGCGGGGCGTCTGGTGACAGATGCAAAAGTATCGATGGATATTATTCCGGCCTGACCGAGAACCGACAGCTGAATTCCGCTATGCCGTGACAGGACATATGCAATCGCTTTCACTGAGAGGATGGGAGGTAGCTGCTGACAACAGTGAGACCCTACACGAGCTTGCCATGGAAAGGAGTAAGAAGGATTGGATGAAGGCAGTAGGAAAGCAGAGAGACGGAAGGGAAGGCATCTTCATACACTTGTCTGAAGCTCTTACACCAATGATATACATAAGTATCACTATCTTTATCTTTATGCTTTATTCGTTTATCACTATACCCATTTGAGTCTGCCTGACTGAGATTTACAAGATGACCATAGCTTGCTTCATACCACCAATCTCCGTGGGATCGACCCTTACTCGCGTAAGGTATTACTTGGACGACCCAGTGCACTTGCTGGTTAGTTGTGCGAAGTTGTAGTGATCACAATTTCGCGCACCAATTACCACCGGATACATAAATGCCATAGACACATAACTGGGTGAACCTTTTCAGATTGTGACTTAGCTTTGCTAAAGTCCCCAATTAGAGGTGTCCAGAGTTCTTAAGCACACTCTTTTGCTTTGGATCACGACTTTAACCACTCAGTCTCAAGCTTTTCACTTGGACCTGCATGCCACAAGCACATGGTTAGAGACAGCTTGATTTAGCTGCTTAGGCCTGGATTTATTTCCTTGGGCCCTCCTATCCATTGATGCTCAAAGCCTTGGATCCTTTTTACCCTTGCCTTTTGGTTTTAAGGGCTATTGGCTTTTTCTGCTTGCTTTTTCTTTTTCTTTTATTTTTTTCTTTTTTTTCGCCACTTTTTTTCTGCAAGCTTTTTATTCACTGCTTTTTCTTGCTTCAAGAATCAATTTTATGATTTTTTATATTATCAATAACATTTCTCTTGTTCATCATTCTTTCAAGAGCCAACAATTTTAACATTCATAAAATTCAATATAAAAAATATGCACTGTTCAAGCATTCATTTTGAAAACAAAAAGCATTGCCACCACATCAATATAATTAAACTAATTTCAAGAATAAATTCGAAACTCATGTACTTCTTGTTCTTTTGTATTAGAAACATTTTTCATTTAAGAGAGGTGAAGGATTCATGGAATTATTCATAGCCTTAAGACATAGTTACTAAATACTAATGATCATGTAGTAAAGACTCAAAACATAGACAAACATATAGCATAAAACCAAAAAACAGAGAGATAAGAACAAGGAAGTTAAGGAATGAATCCACCTTAGTGAGGGAGGCGCCTTTTTCTTGAAGGACCAATAGTGTTCTTGAACTCCTCTATGTTTTTGAGCTCCTCTATGTCTCTTCCTTGCCTCTGTTGCTTGATCCCTAGTGATTTTGGTGCTCCTATCCTTAGTTGCTCCCAATAATTGTGTGGAGGAAAATGTTTCCCTTGAGGTATCTCAGGAATTTCTTGATGAGGAAATTCTTCATGCTCTTGTTGAGGTCCATGAGTGGCCTCTCTTGATGTGCAGTCAACTGCTCTACTACTGAGCTATGGACCCTTGAGATGAATCTCTCCATCTCCCATTACTTGGAGGTGAAAGCTTTTATCTTCCCTTTCCTCTTTCTAGAGGTTTCTCCGGCCTTAGGTGCCATAAATGGTTATGAAAAAATAAAAGCTATGCTTTTACCACACCAAACTTAGAATGTTGCTCGCCCTCGAGCAAAAGAAGAAAGAATAGAAGAAGAAGAAGAAGATATGGAGAAGAGGGAGAGAGGTGTGAGTTTCGGTCAAGGGGGAGATGAGAGGGTAGTGTTGTGTGAGAATGAAGAAGAGAGGAGTGGGGTAGTGGGGATCCTGTGGGGTCCACAGATCCTGAGGTGATTCTGTAGGGTCCACAGATCTTGAGGTGTCAAGGATTTCTCATCCATGCATCTTTTAGGCGTGTAAAACGCCCTCTGTATACAATCCTGGTGTCCAACGCCAGACTGCAGCTTGTTTCTGGTGTTAACGCCCAAATGTAGCCTGTTTCTGGCGTTTAACGCCAGCCTGATGCTTGTTGCTGGCGTTAAATGCCAGCTTGGTGCTTGTTTCTGGCGTTAAACGCCAGACAGATGCACGTTTCTGGCGTTTAAACGCCAGACAACTCTTCCTCCAGGGTGTGCTTTTTCTTCTGCTATTTTTTTATTCTGTTTTTAATTTTTGCAATATTTTTGTGACTCCACATGATCGTAAACCTAATAAAAACATGAGAGAACAATAGAAATATAGATAAATAAAGATTGAGTTGCCTCCCAATAAGCGCTTCTTTAATGTCTTTAGCTGGACTATTACTGAGCTTTAATCTAGTCTCAGTCTTGAGCTTTCTTGCTCAACATTGCTTTCAAGATAATGTTTGACTCTCTGTCCATTAACAATGAACTTTTTGTTAGAATCATTATCCTGAAGCTCTACGTATCCATATGGTGACACACTTGTAATCACATATGCACCTCTTCACCGGGATTTCAATTTCCTGGGGAATAATCTGAGCCTAGCATTAAACAGCAGAACTTTCTGCCCTGGCTCAAAGACTCTGGATGACAGTTTCTTATCATGCCATCTTTTTTATTTCTCTTTGTAAATTTTTGCATTTTCGAAAGCATTGAGTCTGAATTCCTCTAGCTCATTTAACTGGAGCAATCATTTTTCTCTAGCTAACTTGGCATCAAGGTTTAGGAATTTGGTTGCCCAGTAGGCCTTATGTTCCAGTTCCACTGGTAAGTGACAGGCTTTTCCATACACAAGCTAGTATGGAGTGGTCCTTATAGGAGTCTTGAATGCTGTTCTGTATGCCCACAAAGCATCATCCAAGCTTTTTGCCCAATTCTTTCTACAGTTAATCACAGTCCGTTCTAGGATTCTTTTAAGTTCTCTATTAGAGACTTCAGCTTGCCCATTTGTCTGTGGATGATATGGAGTTGCCACCCTGTGGCTGACTCCATATCGAACCATAGCAGAGTAAAGCTGTTTATTGCAGAAATGAGCGCCTCCATCACTGATTAGTACTCTAGGGACACCAAATCTGCTGAAGATATGTTTCTGGAGGAATTTTAGCACTGTCTTAGTATCATTAGTGGGTGTTGCAATAGCTTCCACCCATTTGGATACATAATCCACTGCCACCAGAATATAAGTGTTTGAGTATGATGGTGGAAAAGGCCCCATAAAGTCAATACCCCATACATCAAACAACTCAGCCTCCAAGATCCCTTGTTGAGGCATGGCATAACTGTGAGGCAGATTGCCAGATCTTTGGTAACTGTCACAATTAAGTACAAACTCTCGGGAGTCTTTATGGAGAGTAGGCCAATAGAAGCCACATTGGAGGACTCTTGTGGCTATTCGCTCACTTCCAAAATGTCCTCCATATTGTGATCCATGGCAATGCCATAGGATCTTATGTGCTTCTTCTTTAGGCACACATCTATGGATTACTCCGTCTGCATATCTCTTGAAGAGATATGGTTCATCCCAAAGATAGTACTTTGCATCTGTGATCAATTTCTTTGATTGCTACCTACTATGCTCTTTGGGTATGAATCTCACAGCCTTATCATTTGCAATGTCTGCAAACCATGGTACATCCTTGATGGAAAAGAGTTTCTCATCCAAAAAGTTTTCAGAGATCTCAGTAAAAGGGAGGGACACCCCTTCTACTGGTTCTATTCGGGACAGGTGATATGCTACTTGGTTCTCTGTCCATTTTCTGTCTCTTATTTCTATATCAAACTCTTGCAAAAGCAACACCCATCTTATGAGTCTGGGTTTTGAATCCTGCTTTGTGAGTAGATATTTAAGAGCAGCATGGTCAGTATACACAATCACTTTTGATCCTACTAAATAAGATCTGAATTTGTCAATGGCATAAACCACTGCAAGTAACTCTTTTTCTGTGGTTGTGTAGTTCTTCTGTGCATCATTTAAAATACGACTGGCATAATAAATAACATGCAGAAGCTTGTCATGCCTTTGTCCCAACACTGCACCAATGGCATGGTCACTGGCATCACACATTAGTTCAAATGGTAATGTCCAGTCTGGTGTAGAGATGATTGGTGCTGTGACCAGCTTAGCTTTTAGAGTCTCAAACGCCTACAGACACTCCTTATCAAAGATAAATGGCATGTCAGCAGCTAGCAGATTACTCAAAAGTTTGGCGATTTTTGAAAAATCTTTTATAAACCTCTTATAGAATCCTGCATGCCCCAGAAAGCTTCTGATTGCCTTAACATTGGCAGGTGGTGGTAATTTTTCAATTACCTCTACCTTAGCTTGATCCACCTCTATTCCCTTGTTCGAAATTTTGTGCCCAAGGACAATTCCTTCAGTCACCATAAAGTGACATTTTTCCCAGTTTAAAACTAGGTTAGTCTCTTGGCACATCTTTAGAACAAGTGCTAGATGGTCAAGACAGGAGCTGAATAAGTCTCCAAATACTGAAAAGTCATCCATGAAAACTTCCAGAAAATTTTCCACCATATCAGAGAAAATAGAGAGCATGCACCTTTGAAAGGTTGTAGGTGCATTGCACAGACCAAATGGCATCCTTCTGTATGCAAATACTCCGGATGGACATGTGAATGCTGTTTTCTCTTGATCTTGGGGATCTACTGCAATTTGATTATAACCTGAATATCCATCCAAGAAGCAGTAGTATTCATTACCTGCTAGTCTTTCTAGCATCTGGTCTATGAATGATAAAGGAAAATGATCATTTCTGGTAGATGTATTGAGCCTTCTATAATCAATACACATATGCCACCTTGTAACTGTTCTTGTAGGAACCAATTTATTTTTTTCATTATGAACCACTGTCATGCCACCCTTCTTAGGGACGACTTGGACAGGACTTACCCAGGAGCTATCAGAAATAGGATAAATAATCCCAGCCTCTAGTAATTTAGTGAGCTCCTTCTGCACCACCTCTTTCATGACTGGATTCAGCCGCCTCTGTGGTTGAACCACTGGCTTAGCGTCATCCTCCAATAGGATCTTGTACATGCATCTGGCTAGGCTAATGCCCTTAAGATCACTGATGGACCACCCAAGAGATGTCTTGTGTGTCCTTAGCACTTGAATTAGTGCTTCTTCTTCCTGTGGCTCTAAGGTAGAGCTTATGATTATAGGAAAGGTATCACCTTCTCCTTGAAATGCATATTTCAGGGATGGTGGTAATGGTTTGAGCTCGGGTTTGGGAGGTTTCTCCTCTTCCTGAGGGATTTTCAGAGGTTTTATTATTCTCTCTGGTTCCTCCAAATCAGGCTGAACATCTTTAAAGATATCTTCTAGCTCTGATTCGAGACTCTCAGTCATATTGACCTCTTTTACCAGATAGTCAATAATATTAATGCTCATGCAATCGTTTGGGGTATCTGGATGCTGCATAGCTTTGACAATATTCAACTTAAACTCGTCCTCATTGACTCTCAGGGTCACTTCCCCTTTTTGGACATCAATGAGGGTTCGTCCAGTTGCTAGAAAAGGTCTTCCTAGAATGAGAGTTGCACTCTTGTGCTCCTCCATTTCCAGCACCACAAAGTCAGTGGGAAAGACAAATGGCCCAACCTTGACAATCATGTCTTCAATCACACCTGATGGGTATTTAATGGAGCCATCAGCAAGTTGGAGACATATCTGGGTTGGTTTGACTTTTTCAATCAAACCAAGCTTTCTGATAGTAGATGCAAGTATTAGGTTGATACTTGCTCCAAGATCACATAGAGCTTGCTTGGTACAAGTACCCTCTAATGTGCATGGTATCATAAAGCTTCCGGAATCTTTAAGCTTTTCTGGTAAGCTTTTCAGAATGACTGCATTGCATTCTTTAGTGAGGTAAACATTTTCAGTTTCTCTCCAATCCTTCTTATGACTTAAGATCTCTTTCATGAACTTAGCATAAGAGGGTATTTGCTCAAGTGCCTCTTCAAATGGAATCTTTATTTCAAGAGTCCTGAGATAGTCTGCAAAGCGGGCAAATTGCTAATCCTGTTTCGCTTGGCGGAGTTTCTGAGGATAAGGCATCTTGGCTTTGTATTCCTCAACCTTAGTTGCTGCAGGTTTATTGCCTACAGATATGGGTTGAAAGGCCTTTTTAGAGGGGTTGCTATAAGCACTTGTATGTGTCTGATCCCCACTGGCGTTTGAATGCTGGGGGTGGAAGCTGGAGTGGCGTTAGACGCCAACTCCTTACCTGTTTCTGGCAGTTGAACACCAGAACTGAGCTTCCTTTGGGCGTTCAACGCCAACTCCTTGCCTGTTTGTGGCGTTTGAACGCCAGAACTGAACATGGGTTGGGCGTTTAACGCCAGCCCTTCACCTTTTCCTGGCGTTTGAACGCTAGAATTGTTCCTCTCTGGGCTCTTACTGTCCTCAGATGGATTTTGGATAGCAGTTTGTTCATTTCTTGGCTTCCTGCTGCCTTGAAGTGAGGTATTTAATATTTTTCCACTTCTTAATTAAACTGCTTGGCACTCTTCTGTTATTTGTTTTGATAACTGCTGTTCTGTTTGCTTCAACTGAACTTCCATATTCATATTATCCATTCTTGTGTCTTGTAGTATCTCCTTGAATTTGGCTAGTTGTTTTGTTAGAAAATCTAATTGCTGATTGAATTCAGTAACTTGTTCTGCAGGACTGAGTTCAACAGTTACTGTTTTAGCCTCTTCTTTCATGGAAGGTTCACTGCTTAGGTACATATGCTGATTTCTGGAAACTGTATCAATAAGCTCTTGATCTTCTTCAATTGTCTTTTTCATGTGGATAGATCCACCAGCTGAGTGCTCTAGAGAAATCTGAACTTTTTCTGTAAGCCCATAATAGAAGATGTCTAACTGCACCCACTTTGAAAACATTTCAGAGGGGCATTTTTTTAGCATCTCTTTGTATCTCTCCCAGGCATCATAAAGAGATTCATTATCTCCTTGTTTAAAGCCTTGGATGTTCAGCCTTAGCTGTGTCATCCGTTTTGGAGGGAAATATTGATTAAGAAATTTTTCTAACAGCTGTTTCCATATCTTTATGCTAGCCTTAGGTTGGTTATTTAACCACCTCTTAGCTTGGTCTTTTACAGCAAATGGAAATAGTAATAATCTGTAGACATCCTGATCTACTTCTTTATCATGTACTGTGTCAGCAATTTGTAAAAATTGTGCCAGAAACTCTGTCGGTTCTTCCTGTGGAAGACCGGAATACTGACAACTTTGCTGCACCATGATAATGAGCTGAGGATTCAACTCAAAACTACTAACCCGATGGAGGGTGGTGCGCGAAATTGTGAACAATACTTTTTCACAACTCAAATAATCCCCGGTAATGGCTCCAAGAACTTGGTGGCTCAATACCATGGCATTACACAACTTCGCACAACTAACCAGCAAGTGCACTGGGTCGTCCAAGTAATAAACCTTACGTGAGTAAGGGTCGATCCCACGGAGATTGTTAGTATTGAAGCAAGCTATGGTCATCTTGTAAATCTTAGTCAGGCAAACTCAGATGTATATGGTGATGAACGAAAATAACATAAGAGATAAAGATAGTGATACTTATGTAATTCATTGGTGTAAGAGCTTCAGACAAGTGTATGAAGATGCCTTCCCTTCCGTCTCTCTGCTTTCCTACAGCCTTCATCCAATCCTTCTTACTCCTTTCCATGGCAAACTCGTGTAGGGTCTCACTGTTGTCAGCAGCTACCTCCCATCCTCGCAGTGAAAGCTAATGCACACACTCTGTCACAGTGCTGCCAATCACCGGTGTGGTTCCCTCCCCTACTGGAATAGAATCCAGTGATTCTTTTGCGTCTGTCACTAACGCCCAGCAAGTTACAGGTTTGAAGCACGTCACAGTCATTCAATCATTGAATCCTACTCAGAACACCACAGACAAGGTTAGACCTTCCGGATTCTCTTGAATGCTGCCATCAGTTCTTGCCTATACCACGAAGACTCTGATCTCACGGAATGGCTGGCTCGTTTGTCAGGCGAGCACTCGGTTGTCAGGCGATCAACCATGCATCGTGCAATCAGGAATCCAAGAGATATTCACTAAAGCCTCGAATGCTTGTAGAACAAGAATGGTTGTCAGTCACCTTGTTCATAGGTTGAAGAACGAGTGATATCTTAGATAAAGAACAAGCGGAGTTGAATAGAAGAACAATAGTAATTGCATTAATACTCGAGGTACAGCAGAGCTTCACACCCTTAATCTATGGTGTGTAGAAACTCCACCGTTGAAAATACATAAGCATAAGGTCCAGGCATGGCCGAATGGCCAGCCTCCCAAAGATCTAAGATAGCATAAAAGTGAAGATAGCTACCAAAGTCTACTAATACAATAGTAAAAGGTCCTATTAATAGTAAACTAGTAACCTAAGGTGTACAGAAATGAGTAAATGACATAAAAATCCACTTCCGGGCCCACTTGGTGTGTGCTTGGGCTGAGCAATCAAGGAAATTCGTGTAGAGACCTTTTCTGGAGTTAAACGCCAGCTCCCATGCCAGTTTGGGCGTTTAACTCCAACTTTTATTCCTGTTCCGGCGTTTAACGCTGGAATTCCTGAGGCCGGATTGCTTCGCGGGTTTGGGCCATCAAATCTTGGACAAAGTATGGACTATTATATATTGCTGGAAAGCCCTGGATGTCTACTTTCCAACGCCGTTGAGAGCGCGCCAATTGGGCTTCTGTAGCTCCAGAAAATCCACTTCGAGTGCAGGGAGGTCAGAATCCAACAGCATCTGCAGTCCTTTTTGGTCTCTGAATCAGATTTTTGCTCAGGTCCCTCAATTTCAGCCAGAAAATACCTGAAATCACAGAAAAACACACAAACTCATAGTAAAGTCCAGAAAAGTGAATTTTAAATAAAAACTAATAAAAATGTACTAAAATCTAACTAAAAGATATCAAAAACATACTAAAAACAATGCCAAAAAGTATACAAATTATCCGCTCATCACAACACCAAACTTAAATTGTTGCTTGTCCTCAAGCAACTGAAAATCAAATAAGATCAAAAGAAGAGAATATGCAATGAATTCCAAAAACATCTGTGAAGATCAGTATTAATTAGATGAGCGGGGCTTTTAACCTTCTGTCTCTGAACAGTTTTGGCATCTCAATCTATCCCTTGAAATTCAGAATGGTTGGCTTCTTTAGGAACTCAGAGTCCAGATAGTGTTAATGATTCTCCTAGTAAAGTATGATGATTCTTGAACATAGCTATTTATTGAGTCTTGGCTGTGGCCCAAAGCACTCTGTCTTCCAGTATTACCACCGGATACATACATGCCACAGACACATAATTGGGTGAACCTTTTCAGATTGTGACTCAGCTTTGCTAAAGTCCCCAATTAGAGGTGTCCAGGGTTCTTAAGCACACTCTTATTTGCCTTGGATCACAACTTTATTTCTTTTCTTTTTCTTTCTTTCTTTCTTTTTTCGATTTTTTTTTTTTCGGTTTTTTTTCTCTTTTTTTTTTTTTGAATAGCTTTTTCTTGCTTCAAGAATCATTTTATTGATTTTTCAGATCCTCAGTAACATGTCTCCTTTTTCATCATTCTTTCAAGAGCCAACATTCATGAACCACAAATTCAAGATACATATGCACTGTTTACACATACATTCAGAGAACAAAAATATTGCCACCACATCAAAATAATTAAACTATTATAAAATTCAAAATTCATGCAATTCTTTCCTTTTCAATTAAGCACGTTTTTATTGAAGAAAGGTGATGGATTCATAGGACATTCATAACTTTAAGGCATAGACACTAAGACACTAATGATCACAAGACACAAACATGGATAACATAAAGCATAAAATTCGAAAAACAGAAGAATAAATAACAAGGAAATCAAGGAATGGGTCCACCTCAGTGATGGCGGCTCTTCCTTGCTTTTGAAGGTCCTATGGAGTGCTTGAGCTCCTCAATGTCTCTTCCTTGCCTTTGTTGCTCCTCCCTCATGATTCTTTGATCTTCTCTAATCTCATGAAGGATGATGGAGTGTTCTTGGTGCTCCACCCTTAGTTGTCCCATGTTGGAACTCAACTCTCCTAGGGAGGTATTCAGTTGCTCCCAATAGTTTTGTGGAGGAAAACTCATTCCTTGAGGAATCTCAGGGATCTCATGATGAGTAGGGTCCCTTGTATACTCCATCCTTTTCTTGGTGATGGGCTTGTCCTCATCACTTGCCACAGTGGAGGTCTTGTCTGCCACTTTATAGAGTTCTTGAGCTATAACCTCATGAACCTCTATTTCCTCTCCAATCATGATACTATGGATCATGATGGCCCGGTCTATGGTAACTTCGGACCGGTTGCTAGTGGGAATGATTGAGCGTTGTATGAACTCTAACCATCCTCTAGCCACGGGCTTGAGGTCATGCCTTCTCAATTGGACCGGCTTTCCTCTTGAATCTTGCTTCCATTGTGCGCCCTCTTCACATATGACTGTGAGGACTTGGTCCAACCTTTGATCAAAGTTGACCCTTCTAGTGTAAGGATGCTCATCTCCTTGCATCATAGGCAAGTTGAACGCCACCCTCACACTCTCCGGACTAAAATCCAAGTATTTCCCCCGAACCATAGTGAGATAATTCTTTGGATTCGGGTTCACACTTTGGTCATGGTTCTTGGTGATCCATGCATTGGCATAGAACTCTTGAACCATCAAGATTCCAACTTGTTGAATGGGGTTGGTGAGAACTTCCCAACCTCTTCTTTGGATCTCATGGCGGATCTCCGGATATTCACCCTTTTTGAGTAAAAAGGGGACTTCGGGGATCACCTTCTTCAAGGCCACAACTTCATAGAAGTGGTCTTGATGCACCTTTGAGAGGAATCTATCCATCTCCCATGACTCGGAGGTGGAAGCTTTTGCTTTCCCTTTCCTCTTTTTAGAGGTTTCTCCGGCCTTTGGTGCCATAATGGTTATGGAAAAACGAAAAAGCAACGCTTTTACCACACCAAACTTAAAATGTTTGCTCGTCCTCGAGCAAAAGAAGAAAGAAAGGAGTAGAAGAAGAAGAAATGAGGAAGAGGGGGAGGGTAGTGTGTTCGGCCAAAGGGGGAAGAAGTGGTCTTTAGGTTGTGTGAAAATGAAGGGTTGAAGAAGGGTATTTATAGGAGAGAGGGGGGTAAAGGTTCGGCCATTTGAGGGTGGGTTTGGGAGGGAAAGTGGTTTGAATTTGAAGGGTGAGGCTGGTGGGGTTTTATGAAGGATGGATGTGAGTGGTGAAGAGAAAGATGGGATTTGATAGGTGAGGGGTTTTTGGGGAAGAGGTATTGAGGTGATTGGTGAATGGGGGAAGAAGAGAGAGAGTGATGGTAGGGTCCTGTGGGGTCCACAGATCCTGTAGTGTCAAGGAAAAGTCATCCCTGCACCAAATGGCATCAAAATCCACGTTTTGACCCATTTCTGGCGTTAAACGCCGGGCTGGTGCCCATTCCTGGCGTTTAACGCCAGGTTGTTGCCCTTTACTGGCGTTTAACGCCAGTCTGGTGCCCTTTTCTGGCGTTAAACGCCCAGAAAGGTGCCAGACTGGGCGTTAAACGCCCAACTGCTAGGCTGACTGGCGTTTGAACGCCAGCAGCATCTTCCTCCAGGGTGTGCTGTTTTTCTTCCTGTTTTTCATTTTGTTTTTGCTTTTTTCATTGTTTTTGTGACTTCTTATGATCATCAACCTACAAAAAAGATAAAATAACAAAAGAAAATAATTAATTATAAAACATTAGGTTGCCTCCCAACAAGCGCTTCTTTAGTGTCATTAGCTTGACAGAGGACTCCCATGGAGCCTCAGAAACACTCAGAACCTTGTTGAAACCTCCCAACACCAAACTTAGAGTTTGAATGTGGGGTTTCAACACCAAACTTAGATTTTGGTTGTGGCCTCCCAACACCAAACTTAGAGTTTGACTGTGGGGGCTCTGCTTGGCTCTGTTTTGAGAGAAGCTCTTCATGCTTCTTCTCCATGATGATAGAGGGATATCCTTGGGCCTTAAACACCATGGATTCTTCATTCACTTGAATGATCAACTCTCCTCTATCAACATCAATCACAGCCTTTGCTGTGGCTAGGAATGGTCTGCCAAGGATGATGGATTCATCCATGCACTTCCCAGTCTCTAGGACTATGAAATCAGTAGGAATGTAATGGTTTTCAACCTTAACCAGAACATCCTCTACAAGTCCATGGGCTTGTTTTCTTGAGTTGTCTGCCATTTCTAGTGAGATTTTTGCAGCTTGCACCTCAAAGATCCCTAATTTCTCCATTACAGAGAGGGGCATGAGGTTTACACTTGACCCTAAGTCACACAAGGCCTTCTTGAAGGTCATGGTGCCTATGGTACAAGGTATAGAAAACTTCCCAGGATCCTGCCTCTTTTGAGGCAGTTTCTGCCTAGACAGGTCATCCAGTTCTTTGGTGAGCAAGGGAGGTTCATCTTCCCAAGTCTCATTTCCAAATAACTTGTCATTTAGCTTCATGATTGCTCCAAGGTATTTAGCAACTTGCTCTTCAGTGACATACTCATCCTCTTCAGAGGAAGAATACTCATCAGAGCTCATGAAAGGCAGTAGCAAGTCCAAGGGAATCTCTATGGTCTCAGTCTGAGCCTCAGATTCCCAAGGTTCCTCATTGGGGAACTCATTAGAGGCCAGTGGACGTCCAGTGAGGCCTTCCTCAGTGGCGTTCACTGCCTCTTCTTCCTCCCAGAATTCGGCCATGTTTATGGCTTTGCACTCTCCTTTTGGATTTTCTTCAGTGTTACTTGGGAGAGTGCTTGGAGGAAGTTCAGTAATTTTCTTGCTCAGCTGACCCACTTGTCCTTCCAAATTCCTAATGGAAGATCTAGTTTCAGTCATGAAACTTTGAGTGGTTTTGATCAGATCAGAGACCATGGTTGCTGAGTCAGAATTATTCTGCTTAGAGCTCTCTGTCTGTTGCTGAGAAGATGATGGAAAAGGCTTGCCATTGTTAGACCTGTTTCTTCCACCATTGTTATTGAAACCTTGTTGAGGTCTCTCGTGATTCTTCCATGAAAGATTTGGGTGATTTCTCCATGAAGAATTATAGGTGTTACCATAGGGTTCTCCTAGGTAATTTACCTCTTCCATGGAAGGGTTCTCAGGATCATAAGCTTCTTCCTCAGATGAAGCTTCCTTAGTACTGTTTGGTGCATCTTGCATTCCAGACAGACTTTGAGAAATCAAATTGACTTGTTGAGTCAATATTTTATTCTGGGCCAAAATGGCATTCAGAGTGTCAATATCAAGAACTCCTTTCTTCTGACTAGTCCCATTGTTCACAGGATTTCTTTCAGAAGTGTACATGAATTGGTTATTTGCAACCATTTCAATCAGTTCTTGAGCTTCAGTAAGCGTCTTCTTCAGATGAAGAGATCCTCCTGCAGAGCTATCCAAGGACATCTTAGATAGTTCAGAGAGACCATCATAGAAAATACCTATGATGCTCCATTCAGAAAGCATGTCAGAAGGACATTTTCTGATTAATTGTTTGTATCTTTCCCAAGCTTCATAGAGGGATTCTCCATCCTTTTGTCTAAAGGTTTGGACTTCCACTCTAAGCTTACTCCATCTTTGTGGTGGAAAGAACTTTGCCAAGAAGGCATTGACTAGCTTTTCCCATGAGTCCAGGCTTTCTTTAGGTTGAGAGTCCAACCATATTCTGGCTCTGTCTCTTACAGCAAAAGGGAATAGCATCAGTCTATAGACTTCAGGGTCAACCCCATTAGTCTTGACTGTGTCACAGATTTGCAAGAATTCAGCTAAAAACTGATGAGGATCTTCCATTGGAAGTCCATGGAACTTGCAATTCTGTTGCATTAGAGAAACTAATTGAGGCTTAAGCTCAAAGTTGTTTGCTCCAATGGCAGGGATAGAGATGCTTCTCCCATAAAAATCAGGAGTAGGTGCAGTAAAGTCACCCAGCACCTTCCTTGCATTGTTTGCATTGTTGTTGTTTTCTGCTGCCATGTTTTCTTCCTTGAAGAATTCGGTCAGGTCCTCTAAAGAGAGTTGTGCTTTGGCTTCTCTTAGCTTTCTCTTCAAAGTCCTTTCAGGTTCAGGATCAGCTTCAACAAGAATGCCTTTGTCCTTGCTCCTGCTCATATGAAAGAGAAGGGAACAAGAAAATGTGGAATCCTCTATGTCACAGTATAGAGATTCCTTTAAGTGTCAGAGGAAAAGAGAAATAGAAAGAAGAAGGAGAAGATAAATTCGAACTTTAGTTAGATAAGGTTCGAATTGTGCATTGAGAAGGAGTGGCACTCCATAAATAGAAGGATGTGGGAAGGAGGGAAGTTTATTTTCAAAAATCAAGTGAAAAATTTTGAAATTATTTTGAAAAACATTAATTAATTTTCGAAAATAAAAGTGGAAAAGAAATTAAGTGATTTTTGAAAAAGAATTTGAAATTAGAAATTAAGAAGATTTGATTGAAAGTTATTTTGAAAAAGATGTGGTTAAGAAGATATGAAAAAAAATGTGATTGAGAAGATATGATTTGAAAACTATTTGAAAAGATATGATTTTAAAAACAATTTGAAAAGATATGATTTTAAAAATTGATGACTTGCCTAACAAGAAAAGATATGATTCAAACATTAAAAACCTTTCTCAACAGAAAAGGTAACAAATTTGAGATGTTCAATCAAATCATTAATTGTTAGTAAGTATCTTTTAAAAAGGAAAGAAATTGATTTTGAAAACATTTGATTGAAAAGATTTGATTTGAAAAAGATTTGATTTTGAAAAATTTGAAAAAAATTGATTTGAAAACAAAATCTTCTCCCTAGCACCATCCTGGCGTTAAACGCCCAGAATGGTATACATTCTGGCGTTTAACGCCCAAAATGCTACCTCTTTGGGCGTTAAACGCCCAACCAGGTACCCTGGCTGGCGTTTAAACGCCAGTCTGCCTTCTTCACTGGGCATTTTTGAATGCTCAGCTTTTTCTGTATAATTCCTCTGCAGTATGTTCTAAATCTTCAATTCTTTGTATCATTGACTTGAAAAGACACAAATTAAAAATATTTTTGGATTTTTGATAATCAAAATGCAAAAGGAATCAATTAACAATGCATGCAAGACACCAAACTTAGCAGTTTGTGTACTACTGACACTAACAACATGAAAATGCATATGAGACACACAAAATACTTCAAGTCAATAGAATTCAAAGATCAAAACAAAGAAATATATGCATGAATTCGAAAATTATAACAAAAACATGCATTTGACACCAAACTTAAGATGAGACTCTAGACTCAAACAAGAAATATTTTTGGATTTTTATGGTTTTGTAATTTTTTTTGTGATTTTCGAAAATTAAGTAGGAAAAGGTATCAAAATTCTTAATGAGAATTCCAGGAATCAGTGCAATGCTAGTCTAAGACTCCGGTCCAGGAATTAGACATGGCTTCACAGCCAGCCAAGCTTTCAAAGAAAGCTTCGGTCCAAAACACTAGACATGACCAAAGGTCAGCCAAATCTTTAGCAGATCACTGCTCCAAGAGCAAAATTGATGAGAGTCAACAAGCTCTTGTGGTGATAAGTTGAAACCTCGGTCCAATCAGATTAGACATGGCTTCTCAGCCAGCCAGATTTCAACAAATCATCATGAAACTCTAGAATTCACCTTCAAGAATTTCGAAAAAAAATAAACACCTAATCTAAGCAACAAGATGAACCGTCAGTTGTCCAGCCTAAACAATCCCGGGCAATAACACCAAAAATTTGATGTTGTTGCCGGATCTTGGCTCTGATGTTACCAAAAGCTTGCTCAAAACATGAACAATCCCCGGCAACGGCGCCAAAAACTTGGTGCGCGAAATTGTGAACAATACTTTTTCACAACTCAAATAATCCCCGGTAATGGCTCCAAGAACTTGGTGGCTCAATACCATGGCATTACACAACTTCGCACAACTAACCAGCAAGTGCACTGGGTCGTCCAAGTAATAAACCTTACGTGAGTAAGGGTCGATCCCACGGAGATTGTTAGTATTGAAGCAAGCTATGGTCATCTTGTAAATCTTAGTCAGGCAAACTCAGATGTATATGGTGATGAACGAAAATAACATAAGAGATAAAGATAGTGATACTTATGTAATTCATTGGTGTAAGAGCTTCAGACAAGTGTATGAAGATGCCTTCCCTTCCGTCTCTCTGCTTTCCTACAGCCTTCATCCAATCCTTCTTACTCCTTTCCATGGCAAACTCGTGTAGGGTCTCACTGTTGTCAGCAGCTACCTCCCATCCTCGCAGTGAAAGCTAATGCACACACTCTGTCACAGTGCTGCCAATCACCGGTGTGGTTCCCTCCCCTACTGGAATAGAATCCAGTGATTCTTTTGCGTCTGTCACTAACGCCCAGCAAGTTACAGGTTTGAAGCACGTCACAGTCATTCAATCATTGAATCCTACTCAGAACACCACAGACAAGGTTAGACCTTCCGGATTCTCTTGAATGCTGCCATCAGTTCTTGCCTATACCACGAAGACTCTGATCTCACGGAATGGCTGGCTCGTTTGTCAGGCGAGCACTCGGTTGTCAGGCGATCAACCATGCATCGTGCAATCAGGAATCCAAGAGATATTCACTAAAGCCTCGAATGCTTGTAGAACAAGAATGGTTGTCAGTCACCTTGTTCATAGGTTGAAGAACGAGTGATATCTTAGATAAAGAACAAGCGGAGTTGAATAGAAGAACAATAGTAATTGCATTAATACTCGAGGTACAGCAGAGCTTCACACCCTTAATCTATGGTGTGTAGAAACTCCACCGTTGAAAATACATAAGCATAAGGTCCAGGCATGGCCGAATGGCCAGCCTCCCAAAGATCTAAGATAGCATAAAAGTGAAGATAGCTACCAAAGTCTACTAATACAATAGTAAAAGGTCCTATTAATAGTAAACTAGTAACCTAAGGTGTACAGAAATGAGTAAATGACATAAAAATCCACTTCCGGGCCCACTTGGTGTGTGCTTGGGCTGAGCAATCAAGGAAATTCGTGTAGAGACCTTTTCTGGAGTTAAACGCCAGCTCCCATGCCAGTTTGGGCGTTTAACTCCAACTTTTATTCCTGTTCCGGCGTTTAACGCTGGAATTCCTGAGGCCGGATTGCTTCGCGGGTTTGGGCCATCAAATCTTGGACAAAGTATGGACTATTATATATTGCTGGAAAGCCCTGGATGTCTACTTTCCAACGCCGTTGAGAGCGCGCCAATTGGGCTTCTGTAGCTCCAGAAAATCCACTTCGAGTGCAGGGAGGTCAGAATCCAACAGCATCTGCAGTCCTTTTTGGTCTCTGAATCAGATTTTTGCTCAGGTCCCTCAATTTCAGCCAGAAAATACCTGAAATCACAGAAAAACACACAAACTCATAGTAAAGTCCAGAAAAGTGAATTTTAAATAAAAACTAATAAAAATGTACTAAAATCTAACTAAAAGATATCAAAAACATACTAAAAACAATGCCAAAAAGTATACAAATTATCCGCTCATCAGAGGGTATACAGATACTACTCCCATATGAAGCAGTAGTGGGGTTAGCATATGACCCCAGAGTCCTTCTGGACTGTTCATTTCCACTTAGGTCCATGATGGAGAAAGGGAGATGATGTGGATTTATTTTATTTATTTTATTATATAAGAAAAATAATTTTTGAAATAATAAAATAAAATAAAATAAAAACTAAAATAAATAAAAAAATATTTTGGAAATATTTTATGAAGATTTTCGAAAAAGTGAGGAGAGAGAAAGTGGTTAGGATATTTTTGAAAAAGATATGATTTTTTTTAAAAAAAAAATTAAAAGGATAAGATTTGAAAAATTTTGAAATTGAAATCTGAATTTTTATGAGAAGTTTCGAAAAAATTGTTTAAAAATATTTAGAAAAAATATTTTTTTTAACTTTATTATGAAAGAGAAAAATACACAAAAGACACAAGACTTAAAATTTTTAAATCCAATGCTCCTTGTTTTCGAAAATTTTGGAGGGAAAACACCAAGGCACATCAAATTTAAAAATTTTAAGATCAAAACACAAAGAAGACTCAAGAACACCTTGAAGACTCACAAGAACAACAAGAACAAAAGAAAGAACATCAAACTTAAAATTTTTAGAAAACTAAAATAAAATTTTTGAAAATTAAAGAAAATTAACAAGAGAACACCAAACTTAAAGTTTGGCACAAGATTTAATCAAAGAAAAATTAATTTTGAAAAAAAGTTTTAAAAGGAAGATACCCAATTGCTAAGAACATAAGCCAACGCTCTAGCCAACTGAGCTATAAATTTAACGTGTTTTAACAAGGTATTTAATAGATAAAAATTTTTTTGAAAACTAAACATTTGAAAATGCACAAGAAAAACAAGAAAAGACATAAAACAAGACAAACCAAAGATCAAACAAGAAAATTTGACAAAAATAATTTGAATATCAAGGAAGAACAAAGAACATGCAATTCGAAAATTGAAAGACAAAGAAAAGCATGTAATTGACACACGACTTAAAACATGACACTAAACTCACACAAAAGACTCCAAGAAAAATTAAAAACTAATAAAGAAAAATAATATTTTTGAAAGATTTTTAAAAGGAATAATAGAATATGCAATCTTAGTGACTCTAAACAAAAAAGACAAATTTTTCCTAATCTAAGTAACAAGATAAACCGTCAGTTGTTCAAACTCAAACAATCCCCGGCAACGGCGCCAAAAACTTGGTGCACGAAATTACACTCATACTATGTAATTCCGCACAACAAACCAGCAAGTGCACTGGGTCGTCCAAGTAATACCTACGTGAGTAAGGGTCAAATCCCATGGAGATTGTTGGCTTGAAGCAAGCTATGGTTATCTTATTATTCTTAGTCAGGATACCAATAGGGTTCTTTAGTTTCAATTGTAAAAAGTGAAAGGGCATAAAATAAGTAATTGTTACGTAATAATGGAGAATATGTTGGAGTTTTGGAGATGCTTTGTCCTCTGAATCCCTGCAACATACTGCTTTCTTACTTTCAAACATGCAAGGCTCCTTCCATGGCAAGCTGTATGTAGGGCGTCACCGTTGTCAATAGCTACTTCCCATCTTCTCAGTGAAAATGGTCCAAATGCTCTGTCACAGCACGACTAATCATCTGTCGGTTCTCGATCATGTCGGAATAGGATCCATTGATCCTTTTGCGTCTGTCACTACGCCCAACACTCGCGAGTTTGAAGCTCGTCACAGTCATCCAATCCCTAAATTCTACTCGGAATACCACAGACAAGGTTTAGACTTTTCGGATTCTCAAGGATGCTGCCAATGGATTCTAGCTTATACCACGAAGATTCTGATTAAGGAATCTAAGAGATACTCATTCAATCTAATGTAGAACGGAGGTAGTTGTCAGGCACATGTTCATGGGTTGAGAATGGTGATGAGTGTCACGGATCATCACATTCATCACGGTTAAGTACGAATCAGTATCTTAGATAGAAACAAGCGTGTTTGAAGGGAAAACAGAAATAATTGCCTTAATTCATCGAGACGCTGCAGAGCTCCTCCCCCCCCAACAATGGAGTTTAGAGACTCATGCCGTCAAAAAGTACAAAGTTCAGTTGTACTAAAAAGTCTCTAAAAAGTTGTTTAAATAATTCTCTAAAAAGTTGTTTAAATACTAAACTAGTAACCTAGGTTTACAGAAAATGAGTAAACTAAGATGGATAGTGCAGAAATCCACTTCTGAGGCCAACTTGGTGTGTGCTGGGGCTGAGACTTGAGCTTCTTACGTGCCTGGGCTGTTTCTGGAGTTAAACGTCAGGTTGTAACCTGTTTCTGGCGTTTAACTCCAACTTGCAACCTGTTTTTGGAGTTCAACGCTAGAATGCAACATGTAACTGGCGTTAAACGCCAGTTTATGTCATTTATCTTCGTGCAAAGTATGAACTATTACATAAAAAAATTTGGAAAATAAAAAGAAAATTACATAATCTGAGCAACAAGATGAACCGTCAGTTGTCCATACTCGAACAATCCCCGGCAACGGCGCCAAAAACTTGGTGGACGAAATTGTGATCACATCAATGTAGTATTCTTTGTTGTTGTATGGAATCATTATTATGGCACTTATGTGTGGACACAACTCCGTTCAACTAACCAGCAAGTGTACTGGGTCATCCAAGTAATACCTTACGTGAGTAAGGGTCGATCCCACAGAGATTGTTGGTATAAAGCAAGCTATGGTCACCTTGTAAATCTCAGTTAGGCAGATTAAATGGTTTATGCTGAATTTGAAATCTAATAATAAACAGAAAATAAAAAGGGATAGAAATACTTATGTAAATTAATAGTGGGAGTTTCAGATAGGCGTATGGAGATGCTGTGCTCCTCTTGAATCTCTACTTTCTTATTACATTCTTCCAATCCTTCTTACTCCTTTCCATGGCAAGCTGTATGTAGGGCATCTCCATCATCAATGGCTACTTTTAATCCTCTCGGGAAAATGGTCCTATGCGCTGTCACTGCACGGCTAATCATCTGGAGGCATCACCCTTGTTGATAGCTACATCCCATCCTCTCAGTGAAAATGGTCCAAATGCTCTGTCACAGCACGGCTAATCATCTGTCGGTTCTCAATCAGGTTGGAGTAGAATCCCTTGATTCTTTTGCGTTTGTCATCACGCCCAGCCTTCAAAAGTTTGAAGCTCGTCACAGTCATTCAATACCGGAATCCTACTCGGAATACCACAGACAAGGTTAGACTTTCCGGATTCCCGGGATCCTACTCGGAATACCACAGACAAGGTTAGACTTTCCGGATCCCCATGAATGCTGCCATCTATCTAGCTTATACCACGAAGATTCTGTTGAGGAATCTAAGAGATATGCGCCCGGCCTAAGGTAGAACGGAAGTGGTTGTCAGTCACGCGCGTTCATAGGTGAGAATGATGATGAGTGTCACGGATCATCACATTCATCAAGTTGAAGTGCAACATATATCTTGGAATAAGAATAAAAGAGAATTGAATATAAAGTAATGGTAATTGTATTGAAACTTGAGGTACAGCAGAGCTCCACACCCTTAATCTATGGTGTGCAGAAACTCCACCGTTGAAAATACATAAGTGAAAGGTTCAGGCATGGCCGAATGGCCAGCCCCCAAAACGTGATCAATGGTCTCCTAAGATGAAGAATAAAACAAAACTGAGACCAGAGATGAAACGTGGTCAAAAAACGTCTAATACAATAGTTAAATGTCCTATATATACTAGACTAGCTACTAGGGTTTACATGAATAAGTAATTGATGCATAAATCCACTTCCGGGACCCACTTGGTGTATGCTTGGGCTGAGCTTGATCTATCCACGAGCTGAGGCTTTTCTTGGAGTTGAACTCCAAGTTATAACGTGTTTTGGGCGTTCAACTCCGGATCATGACGTGTTTCTGGCGTTTAACTCCAGACAGCAGCATGTACTTGGCATTCAACGCCAATTTACGTCATCTATTTTCGAATAAAGTATGGACTATTATATATTGCTGGAAAGCTCTGGATGTCTACTTTTGAGTTCTGTAGCTCCAGAAAATCCATTTTGAGTGCAGAGAGGTCAGATTCCAACAGCATCAGCAGTCCTTTTGTCAGCCTTTTTCAGAGTTTTGCTCAAGTCCCTTAATTTCAGCCAGAAATTACCTGAAATCACAGAAAAACACACAAACTCATAGTAAAGTCCAGAAATGTGAATTTAACATAAAAACTAATGAAAACACCCCTAAAAGTAGCTTGAACTTACTAAAAACTACCTAAAAATAATGCCAAAAAACGTATAAATTATCCGCTCATCAGCATACCATGTGGATTTACTGTTAAAGGTATAAACAAATATTGCCTTCGGGTACAATATGATTCTAAGTTTAATAACTGCACTTACTCTAAGAAATTCTCCATAGCTATGTAATTGACCAATACATGATTATGTGCTTGAAGTCTCTCGGTTGGTGAAAGATTCAAACATTTGAAAGCCCCTACCGCTTTGCCAATCAGTGGGAACATGCTTGTCACGTTATTAGTCGCATATTCGCTCGGTCGATCATCAACACGCAATGGTCAATTGATCCTGCTTTCAACATTATCCAGATATCTTGAACAAAAAGTGAGAATCTCATCGGATAAGTAGCCCTCGGTAATTGATTCTTCCGGTGCTGCCCTATTACGCACGTACTGCTTAAGATGACTTAGGTACCTTTACGAGCGAGATATGTGTTAGGTTGTTAGCTTTTGAAATAACTCAAATGTAAAATTAGTCCTATAGGTACCTTTCAATTGGATACATCCACCTATAATGCACCATGCCCCCTAGGCGTACCTCTTCGACCAGATGCGCGGTTAGGTGTACCATGACTGTGAAGAAAGATGGTGGAAAAATTATCTCCATTTGACAAAGAGTGAGGATCACATGTTCCTGTAGGAGAGGAAGTTGTTGAAGGTCTATAGATTTACTGCATAGTCGTCGAAAGAAAGTTGAGAAATCAGCCAGGACGACTGCCACTTGTGCTTCCAATACATTCCTGATAACTATTGGGAGAAGATGTTCCATGAGAATGTGGTTGTCGTGACTTTTCAAACCAGATATTTTTCACTGTTGTAGGTCAGTACAGCGAGATATGTTGCTTGAATGACCATCTGGAAAGACCACATTCTTTAAGTTCCTAAGAAAAACGTCCTTCTGTGAATTCGACATGGAGAATATTACAGTGGGATACTTTCCATCTTCTCGTGGCCAGAGTTCACGCCTAATTCCCATCAGCTGGAGGTCTTTTCGAGCTTTGAGATTTTCCTTGGATTTACCAGTGTCGTTCAGTATCGTGTAGATAATGTTGTCACACACATTTTTCTCTATGTGCATCACGTCCAGATTGTGATGCAACAAATTATACTCCCAATATGGGAGTTCAAAGAATATACTCCTTTTTTTCCAAGGAGACTCATCTTGTAATGCAGCCTGTTGTCCGCGCGCTCTTTTACCGGCTTCCGTTTGTACCTTGCTAAGCTTGACATGCACATTATCCAACTGTCTCAAAATATCTCCACCCGACAATGTTACAGGCGGACCTCTGACCTCTACCTTCCCATCAAATCTGACCCGGTCCTGCCGAAATCTGTGGCCTTGATTCAGAAAGCGCCGATGACCCATGAAACACCATTTCTGACAGAACGTGAGTCGCTTAGACTCGGCATCCAGGTTGCACGTAGGACATGCTCTCCCACCGTACCTATTCCACCCAGATAAGTTGCCCAACCCTGGAAAATCGATGATTGTCCACATCAACACATCATGTAGCTTGAATGTTTTTTTCTCGCTAGCGTCGTACGTATCAACACTACCCCACAGCTGCTTCAACTCATCTATCAATGGCTGTAAGTAGACATCTATGTCATTACTAGGAATCTTGGGACCGGGGATAATCATAGACAGCAAGAAAGAGCTGGGTTTTATACAACTCCATGGGGGCAGGTTGTAGGGGATGAGAATCACGGGCCAGATCGAGTACCTTGAGCTAAGATTTCCGAAGGGATTAAAGCCATCGCTAGCTAAGGCTAAGCGAACGCTGCGTGGATCGCCACTAAAGTGAGTATATCTTCTATCAAATGCCTTCTATGCCTCTCCATCTCGTGGATGCCTCAAAAAACCATCCGAGTTAAGACCTTTCTTGTGCTACAACATCTCAACAGATGTCTTATTGGACATGAACATCCGCTGCAGTCGTGGAACAAGGGGAAAGTAACGAAGAACCTTCGTCGCCTGTGGCTTCCCATTCTTCTTAACCACCATATTGATCCGGACAATGGAATTCCTTCTAGTCTTTTGCTTCCATCTCGAGGTCCCACATATCTTGCACCTAGACAAGGTTATACTTTCCGGATCCCCATGAATGCCACCATCTATCTAGCTTATACCACGAAGATTCTGTTGGGGAATCTAAGAGATATGCGCCCGGCCTAAGGTAGAACGGAAGTGGTTGTCAGTCACGCGCGTTCATAGGTGAGAATGATGATGAGTGTCACGGATCATCACATTCATCAAGTTGAAGTGCAACGTATATCTTGGAATAAGAATAAAAGAGAATTGAATATAAAGTAATGGTAATTGTATTGAAACTTGAGGTACAGCAGAGCTCCACACCCTTAATCTATGGTGTGCAGAAACTCTACCGTTGAAAATACATAAGTGAAAGGTTCAGGCATGGCCGAATGGCCAGCCCCCAAAACGTGATCAATGGCCTCCTAAGATGAAGAATAAAATAAAACTAAGACCAGAGATGAAACGTGGTCAAAAGACGTCTAATACAATAGTTAAATGTCCTATATATACTAGACTAGCTACTAGGGTTTACATGAATAAGTAATTGATGCATAAATCCACTTTCGGGGCCCACTTGGTGTATGCTTGGGCTGAGCTTGATCTATCCACGAGCTGAGGCTTTTCTTGGAGTTGAACTCCAAGTTATAACGTGTTTTGGGCATTCAACTCCGGATCATGACGTGTTTCTGGCGTTTAACTCCAGACAGCAGCATGTACTTGGCGTTCAACACCAATTTACGTCGTTAATTTCCGAATAAAGTATGGACTATTATATATTGCTGGAAAGCTCTGGATGTCTACTTTCCAACGCCGTTGAGAGTGCGCCATTTGGAGTTCTGTAGCTCCAGAAAATTCATTTTGAGTGCAGGGAGGTCAGATTCCAACAGCATCAGCAGTCCTTTTGTCAGCCTTTTTCAGAGTTTTGCTCAAGTCCCTTAATTTCAGCCAGAAATTACCTGAAATCACAAAAAAACACATAAACTCATAGTAAAGTCCAGAAATGTGAATTTAACATAAAAACTAATGAAAACACCCCTAAAAGTAGCTTGAACTTACTAAAAACTACCTAAAAACAATGCCAAAAAGTGTATAAATTATCCGCTCATCAGCATACCATGTGGATTTACTGTTAAAGGTATAAACAAATATTGCCTTCGGGTACAATATGATTCTTAGTTTAATAACTGCACTTACTCTAAGAAATTCTCCATAGCTATGTAATTGACCAATACATGATTATGTGCTTGAAGTCTCTCGGTTGGTGAAAGATTCAAACATTTGAAAGCCCCTACCGCTTTGCCAATCAGTGGGAACATGCTTGTCACGTTATTAGTCGCATATTCGCTCGGTCGATCATCAACACGCAATGGTCAATTGATCCTGCTTTCAACATTATCCAGATATCTTGAACAAAAAGTGAGAATTTCATCGGATAAGTAGCCCTCGGTAATTGATTCTTCCGGTGCTGCCCTATTACGCACGTACTGCTTAAGATGACTTAGGTACCTTTACGAGCGAGATATGTGTTAGGTTGTTAGCTTTTGAAATAACTCAAATGTAAAATTAGTCCTATAGGTACCTTTCAATTGAATACATCCACCTATAATGCACCAGGCCCCCTAGGCGTACCTCTTCGACCAGATGCGCGGTTAGGTGTACCATGACTGTGAAGAAAGATGGTGGAAAAATTATCTCCATTTGACAAAGAGTGAGGATCACATGTTCCTGTAGGAGAGGAAGTTGTTGAAGGTCTATAGATTTACTGCATAGTCGTCGAAAGAAAGTTGAGAAATCAGCCAGGACGACTGCCACTTGTGCTTCCAATACATTCCTGATAGCTATTGGGAGAAGATGTTCCATGAGAATGTGGTTGTCATGACTTTTCAAGCCAGATATTTTTCGCTGTTGTAGGTCAGTACAGCGAGATATGTTGCTTGAATGACCATCTGGAAAGACCACATTCTTTAAGTTCCTAAGAAAAACGTCCTTCTATGAATTCGACATGGAGAATATTACAGTGGGATACTTTCCATCTTCTCGTGGCCAGAGTTCACGCCTAATTCCCATCAGCTGGAGGTCTTTTCGAGCTTTGAGATTTTCCTTGGATTTACCAGTGTCGTTCAGTATCGTGTAGATAATGTTGTCACACACATTTTTCTCTATGTGCATCACGTCCAGATTATGATGCAACAAATTATACTCCTAATATGGGAGTTCAAAGAATATACTCCTTTTTTTCCAAGGAGACTCATCTTGTAATGCAGCCTGTTGTCCGCGCGCTCTTTTACCGGCTTCCGTTTGCACCTTGCTAAGCTTGACATGCACATTATCCAACTGTCTCAAAATATCTCCACCCGACAATGTTACAGGCGGACCTCTGACCTCTACCTTCCCATCAAATCTGACCCGGTCCTGCCGAAATCTGTGGCCTTGATTCAGAAAGCGCCGATGACCCATGAAACACCATTTCTGACAGAACGTGAGTCGCTTAGACTCAGCATCCAGGTTGCACGTAGGACATGCTCTCCCACCGTACCTATTCCACCCAGATAAGTTGCCCAACCCTGGAAAATCGATGATTGTCCACATCAACACATCATGTAGCTTGAATGTTTTTTTCTCGCTAGCGTCATACGTATCAACACTACCCCACAGCTGCTTCAACTCATCTATCAACGGCTGTAAGTAGACATCTATGTCATTACCAGGAATCTTGTGACCGGGGATAATCATAGACAGCAAGAAAGAGCTGGGTTTCATACAACTCCATGGGGGCAGGTTGTAGAGGATGAGAATCACGGGCCAAATCGAGTACCTTGAGCTAAGATTTCCGAAGGGACTAAAGCCATCGCTAGCTAAGGCTAAGCGAACGCTGCGTGGATCGCCACTGAAGTGAGTATATCTTCTATCAAATGCCTTCTATGCCTCTCCGTCTCGTGGATGCCTCAAAAAACCATCCGAGTTAAGACCTTTCTTGTGCTACAACATGTCAACAGATGTCTTACTGGACATGAACATCCGCTGCAGTCATGGAACAAGGGGAAAGTAACGAAGAACCTTCGTCGCCTGTGGCTTCCCATTCTTCTTAACCACCATATTAATCCGGACAATGGAATTCCTTCTAGTCTTTTGCTTCCATCTCGAGGTCCCACATATCTTGCACCTAGACAGTACTTGATCGCTGCCCTGATATAGCATGCAGTCATTCGGACATGCATCTATCTTCTTGTACGCAATACGGAGCTTTCGTATGATCCTCTTGGCATCGTGCAGTGAAGCCAGAATCTTTGCATGCTCAAAGGCCTCACACAGTAGCTCTAGTATCATTCCGAATGCCTTGTCGCTCACGCCGCACATGCACTTTATATGGTATAGCCTGACCAAGAAAGCCAACTTCGAGAATTTCGCACAACCCGGATACAATTCCTGCTCTCCATCCTCAAGCAGCTCATCAAAATGACGGGCCGCCTAACTAGGTTCACTGTATAAATAAGGCAACTCTTCGGCATCCCCCTCAAAATCTTTGTTGCTCGAGTCATCTTCATCGGCAACAGAACCTGAAAAGTTGAATGCCTCACGAACCATGTCGCGCATTGGATCTCGATAAACGCTACCAAGGTCAGTTTTTGTGTCTCAGTAGAACTCTCCTCTACGCGTCTCTCCCCGTGATGTAACCAAAAAGTATACTTAGCAGGAAACGGTTTTAACAGCAAATGATCGTAAGCATCCTCTCTAGTTTGGAATAGCCGGAACCCACACGAAGGACATGGACAATGTATCATCCCATCGATGGATGCATTCGCAAATGCGAAATCCAAAAATTTGTTCAAGCCGGCCTTGTATTTGACACTACCTCGTGGCCTTGAGATCCAACTCTTATCTATATCTACTTTTATGATGTTCATATAAACGAATAAATAAAACTTTAATAAGGAAATACAAATAGAAAATATTTAAAAAAAATTCAGACAAACTGTCCAACGGGATATATTAAAGAGAAAATTATTCTAAAGGACCGTTAGGAAGATTTAATTATTAAAAGGGACCTTTAATACCAAAATTATTAAGAAGGACTAAATCTTTTTATAATATTTAAGAAGAAGAATCAAATCTTTTATAATATTTTTTATTTTTGTGATCTTTACCCAACGAAAAAAGACAAAAGATCATAAAAGTAATAAATAAATAAATAATAAAATTACTAAAATTTTTAAAAAAATAAAAATTGTTAATATAAAATTATAAATAAATAAATAAATAGTTAAAAATTAATATTTTAATAATCAAATCTCCCTAATAATCTTTTAGAGTAATTTTTTAAAAGTAATTAACTAATTAATCCCAAGTGAATATTCATACATATCTATATAGCGTTGAGAATCAAACAACATATATTAAAGATTATAAAAAATAAATAAAAAAATAGTTAAGGATATATTTATCTCCTTATAATAAGATTTGGTTCTTCTTCTTAAATATTATAAAAAGATTTGGTCCTTTTTAATAATTTTAGTATTAAAGGTCCTTTTTAATAATTAAATCTTCCTAACGGGAGAGTAATACTCCATATTAATTCAATAAGTAATCCAAAAGAGAGAACGGGAGAATAACCCAGAAATAAAACATAGATAAAAGTACTTGTATCCGGGATAATAGATAGAATATAAATGGTATTAGGAAGGTTGCTTACTCATGGTCTAATTCTACACTTTTAAAAAATTACTGGAAGAAAGAATTTCTGATTCCGAAACCAAAAAATGAAATGGAAAAGAAGAGCTTCCTTAAATAAAAAAAAAGGGAGGAAAAGAAGTTAGAGTGTAAAGATATAAAACACAAAAATATAAATAACAGATCACAGTGCACAAAAAAACAACAAAGCCTTTGAATCTATTCATGTCGAGAGTGAAATAAATTGAAAAATGTTTTGGTGAGCATCTTTTCCAACACCTCCAGCACTTGTTTCCCATCTTCCAAGTTGTCTTTTCATTTTGCGGTATCCTTATTTATTAGATTTTCAGTGATACACCCTGGCTAATCAAACATCTCTATTACGTAATATTAACTAATATATATTTAATTAAATTCACAGCATATTTGGAAAATCATGGATTTCTCCTGAGCTCAACTAACAGGACTTGATTATAGCTAACTAAATCTAAATAACAACCACTAAGCTAGCTGAATGTTACGAAATCATCTGAAGAAAAGCAGTTATAATGACCTAAAATTATGTGCTTTATATGTAGTTTCTTTTAGTGTAAGGGTGAAAAGTTGAAATTAAAATGGTTTCTTTACATTGCATATAAGATTTGTTCACATCAGCTGGTGCCGGTTGGTGTACATGTTTGGTGCATGTGCTTGTATGCAAACATTACAAATCATGTAACAAACAATGAAATTAATATTTACCCTCGTTAAAAAGATAAAATCTAATTCAGCATCCAAAGATAAGCATAAAGAACAATCAAGACAAGGGTCGAAAGATTGAATAAGAGGATTTTGAAGCTTAATTTGGTTCTCAGAAATTTATATATTTCATTTATGGTCATTTTTATATATACTAATGGTACATGTCAGTGAGATAAATCAATGTTCCTGATATGAAAACTGTAACGAATTCATCATACAAATCATTAATCATAGTAAACAATATAAGGAAATGGCTAATGCATGTGGGAAGTGAGATCCCCAAAGAAATTATAGCCACTGTATGTTACATAAAGAGAGCCATCTTCATCCTTCTCTTCATATATAGTTTAAATAATTGCTTATGTAGGAGGAAGTACATTGTCCACTAAAATGAAGATGACCTTTTCAGCACTTAACTATTGATATTATTACCAAAAGAGTATAACTAATACTCCACCTTAAATTTGTCATTTATCAGCTGAATAAAGAAAATCAATGACCATGATCACTGGCTAATAAATACACAATTCAAATGCAGTTCAACAAGAATTAATTCAGGTCCTATCACAATATAAAGAAACATATCAAGTGAAGAAAAATATAGTAAGAAGTCTAATCGGCAGCTTTATTATATCATGGTGCATATATTAATATCAACCAAAGTTGATGTAAAATATTTCATTTGAAAATAGCATACCGCTGCACTATCCTCAACTACACTATTAGAAAAACGACAACATTTGATCATAAAAGTGAACTCAATTTGATTAGTATACCCCAAAACAGCTCCACTAGTCATATTATATACACCTTGCTGTGTTATGTTTAGACCAACCCTCAAAAGTTCCTCACTTTCAACTTATTGTAAGGCTACATAAACAGCTCTACTAGTCATATTATATTACCAAATCAAATATTAATACTAAAGCGAACTAGATAGTACAAATCAAAGTAATCATGAACCAATTTGAAATATAATAAGTGCTAGAATCCCAACACAATCTTAGGGAACAAACTCGGTCAATGAAGTAACAGAAAAGAGAAACTCAATAAGGTCTTGAACAGAGCACTTTTTTTTTGTGCTAAAGTCTTAAACCGAGCAAGAGGAAACAAAAATGTGATTAACAAAGCACAAAAGCTAAACTAAGTAACTAAGAATTCTAAAAAAATGAAACTTTATAAGTAAACACGCAGAGTCCATATATAATATCTCCATTGTTTTTCATACTTGGAAAATTGACCAAAATCCTATCTTATGTAAACCAAGTTCTCTATCAATAATTGGTATATAAACCAGCCAAGCTAGCTAACTGCGGAAACTAATTAAGTACTAATTTCAAGTTTCACATAAATAATAATACAAAGGAAACCTCTATATTCTGTTGCAATCTGTTAAACATAACAGGTACCAATCAGTAAAACTAAAAATGGAATAAAGACTCATGTATCTATATGTTTGTTAGAACTTAGTAACTCCTCTTGATCTCAACATTTAATTCATTAGTCAGAGTTTTTGGAAATTAGAATATCACCAAATATATCAATTATCCAACAATATCCAAAACTCACATAATATTACTTATTTCAATTTAATATTTCTAATAATAGGCAAAAGATGCAGTGGTGAGAAGTTGTCAATGCAGGTAAGTATTGGTTATAACATATAGACAATATTATGGTTACATCAGGATCAAATCCTTCTTACTATAACCCTTTCCTAAATAGGAGAATGATCAACTCCATTACTCACATATGTAAAAGATGAATAGATACAATATTAATAAATAAAATTTATCATAGTGGATTCAAATTTCCAAGCTTAGAGGTAGACCATAGATGCATGATAGAATGCAAAGAGCACAATGGAGATCATTATGAAAACTGTAGCGTTTGTACGTATTTTCAGTTCTGTACACGCACCTAAAAGGAATGATGACAACCACTTTGCATCTATATATCAGGATTAGCCCAGAAACTTGTAACTATATTAGTTTATTTAATTTCACAGTTTAAAAGCAGCATACACAGGGAGGGGGTTCAGTGATGGTTCAAAGGCTAATGGGATTTTCTTTTCTCTCATCTAAAATATTGCTTGATTCAATCCAACTCACACGATTATCCTTCAAGTACAACTAACTACAGCCGGTTTAAGAAGATAAAATAAATTTGATGATCGATCGTAAGAGAAAGGGGAGGAATAAAGCAACAATGAACAATCGAATGAGCATCAAAGAATCCATAAAATTAAATCAATCCAATGGTATCAACATGCTTTTTTGTTCACTCAAACCACTTAACCTTGTTTCTTAGCTCCACACTCATCACACAAAGCGAAAAGTACTATATCTGTCTACACAATAAGAGATTGACTCAAGAGTGAGAGACAGACAATATTAACGTGAACCAATCAAGTCTCTATACTGAATATAAAAATTAACAGAGGAATTCATCGTTGATGATCATGGACAGAGGTATTATACTCTAATATTTGTTATCTTTTGGAAGATAAACTTGCAATCTGCTAATTAATCATACTGAATGAAATCCCTAACTCGAAACCGCTTCAATTAGCCACAATTTATAGAAGATATAGACAAATACATGTTCAGAACTCTGAACCAATAATGAAAACCAGAAGAAAAGCTCAATGTGGAAGAACAAAACGGTGAAAGGGAGAGGCAGCGATAGCTAGGATTCGCGCACGGTGGAGGACGGTGTCGGGGTTTCACGCACTACCAATGAGATGCTCAACTTCGTCGCCGGTGATGGAACCATGGTTGGCCGCTGCGCGATTCGACGGCGAACACAGAAGCGCCGGGTGGAGCAGATGGTACACGACTCTACTCCCGCTCGTGTTTGCCACGCTACCAAAATGAAGTGACAGGTTTCTGCAAATTTGGGGGGAGGGGGGTTTCAATTAATGGCAGTAAAGTAAAAGGGGGAATTGAATTAGGGAATTGAAACTCACCTAGCAGCGTTTCTGGGTGTACTCGCGGGTAGGTTGCGCCAGAGGGAGGTTGGGTGCTCTTCGCGCCTTTGCTCGTGCTTTCGTTCATGCCAAGAGGTTAAGTGAAATCAGGAGGGTTAGTTGAAGATATATACACCAAATTCAAAGCGGTTCGGACTGCACAGCCGATATCCAGGGACGTTTAGCGGTACCTGCCAGACTGCTGCTGACCTCTGCCGGGATCTTCTAAACTAGCGGCGTTTTTTGCTAGGGCCATTGTTTCTCCGCCGCTAGGCTCCGCATCTGCTGTAGTAAGGTGTGATATTTCTTGGAGAAGAAGATATCATAGAAGGGGTTCAAGTCTGTGCCAATAGTTTGATAGGCAGGATTTTTGCTAACAGACAATTCTCAACTAATACTATGGAGAATGTGCTAACAGCCATATGGGCAAGCTGAAAGGATTTAGAGTTATTGAAATAAAACTTAATGCTTTTTAATTCTTCTTTGATATAAAAGCAGAATTATTGAGAATTGAGAAAGGTTCTCCTTCGTTATTTAAGAATTTGTTTTATATGTTAAAAGATGGAATGCACAAGAGGAGGCTACTAATAATATACTATATGAATTTTCAGTTTGGGTGCAATTTTGGGGGTTTCTAGAGAAGTTTAAAACAATAATAGAGACGGGGAGAATGATAGGAAAAGCCTAGGAAAAGTATATAATCTCGGTTTTTTTGAGGTTAAGAAAAAAGAAAATAGAATCCTCAAGGCTTGAGTTGATATTTGTGGTGAAAAAGAAGCGAAAGACATTTTGAAGATTGCTGGTCCAGATAAGAAGACTATCAAGAAAAGTCTTAGATATAAAACTGCTTACAATGATTGGAAGATTTGCTACTAGTCACATTCAAGAAAATAAAATCAAATTGGGTAAAGTTTGATCAGGTGGGGAGAAGAATTGAAGGCAATGAGAGGACATTTTACAATAAATAAAAAATAGCAAGTTCAATTATGACTTAGTCAAAGGAAGGTATTGATGATTCATGGCTGCCTACAAATGATGCTACATCTCCGATGGTTTTGGGCGAAATCCTTATAACTTGGTCTGATGTAAATGAAAATAATATAATTGCTACTATGGTTGTTAAAAGAGGAAAAATCTCTAGGCTGAAGCAAATGGAAAGAGAAGGAGGTAATCACATAAAGCAAGCTGGAGAGAAAAGGAGGAGTGTGGGTAAAGAGAATAATTATCAGTAGAAAAAGATCTACCTTGGTATTAATCAGATGTTAGAAGATCAGATGGAGGGCGCCAGCCTTCAACTAGCACCCAAGAAGATATGACTCAACTCTGCTGAAACTGTTAGGGTTTGAAAAGACCCAAAACAATCCATAATTTAAAAGAGATGTCAAGATCTCATTTTCTCGAGTTTGGTTTCTTTCGCAAAACTAAAAGCTGAGCTTACCATGTGGAGCGAAAACTAATGATAGCTGGATTCAGTAATTGGTTTATTGTGGATCCTGAGGGTACGATGGGAGGTGTGGTGTTGGCTTTGAGGGAAGGCACGACAGTGCATTTTGTGCAATCAGACCAGTTCTTTTGCAGCAAGAATTATTGATCATGCCTTAATGAAAGTTGGGGTTTGATAGGCTGCACCTAAGTACCAACGAACATATTCGATCATTGCAATTTTCTCAGTTACAGTTGGTTATCCAATAATACGGAGAAAAGGTGATGGTCATTGGAGAGTTTAATGCCATTACTTCGCAATCTTAAAAATTGGGAAGTACTGATAAATTCGAATCCTCTATGACTATGTTCCAAGACTTTATTGATGATAAGGATCTTGTGGACCTAGGGATGGTAGGGAGACCTTTTACTTGGTGAAATAGGCATTGCGGAGATGACTTAGTTTATAAAAGATTGGATATATTCCTTGCCGAAACTAATTGGTTGTCAGTGTATGCTAATCCAGTGGTTCTTAAGCTCTTTGAGTCGGGTTTAGATCATACCCCATTTTTGATAGATTCTAACCCGAGCTTAGAGAGATCTAAGAGAAGATTTATATTTCAAGAGAGATGGTGCTCAAAATATGAGATGCGGCAAATTATTTGTGATACTTGGAAAGAAGAAATTCCGGGCTCTCCAATGTTCATTCTGGCGCAAAAATTAAAAAGGTATAGACATCGCCTTGCTCAATGGAAAACGGAGGGTAATCACAACTTTAAAAAGGAGATTGAGCAATTAAATTGACAGATAAAAGAGCTAAGATCAGCAAGCCTTTTCGGTGGATAGGAAATGCGGGAGTTAGAGCAGATGAGAGGAGATAGCCTTCCATAATGAAGACATGTATTGGAAGGCGAAGTCCAGGGTCAATGGCTTCAAGAAAGGAACTAGAACACTTAATTCTTCCATCAGAAGTTTAGAAACAGGATGAGAAGAAAAAAAATTTGAAAATTAGAGAGTTCAAATGGTGAAATAACTCCTATTAATTCAGAAATAACTCCTATTTGTGTTGTAAGTCGTATCAAATGAAACAACATCTCCAAAATACTCATATGCAGCCCTGCTTCTTGCATCCGCCCAAAATGCATTTTTGATAGAGTGATCAATTTCAAGGTTAAGCTCAAAAAATTTTTTTGATTCTTCTCTTTCATTTTTAATAAGTACTTCCCAAATTCTTTGGCATTATCTTATTCAAAAACATTCCGTACTTTCCTTGTAATATAATTTCTCACATCTTTTTCAATAAAACTTAGTTCACGATGACCACCCACTGCTGCTACAAATAACTGATACATTTTACTCGGTTTGATTTCGGCTTCCTCGTTATTTTCAATGGTACTACGCACAAACATACTTAGCTTTCTGTGTTGTTTCAGCATTTTTGCTTGATCTAGATAACAAGGATGTGAATAATTCAGAATAACTTTAGAAATGATCCAAAGACCAATGTCCTTCAATATATGTACATAAATCCTGGCTGGACAGTTTATTCTAGTTGAGGGGTTTGTCTTCAGAGTTTGAGATATCTAGGGTTTTCATTTTTTCTCTCTACTACATGTAATTAATTGACTCTTAATTTCATCTCCCTTCCAAGTGGTGTTCCTTATTTTCGTAGAAAAACCATCATGTTTGGAATAATCTTTGTAGAACTTTCCAACTTCTTCAAGTGTCTTGAAAGTCATCCCAACCTTTGCGACAAATTATTTATCGACAACATACCTGAACTACAAAATGAATCGAAATATTATCATACACAAGACCATTGTGTAATAACAAATGAACCAAAAATTGTGCATTATATGACTTTAGAAACTCTTGCATTCTATCCAAATTCAAATTCATAAACAACACTGGTTTTAGCAAAGAAGGATGAAATTATTTATTATCACTTTATTCAAGATTGTTGAAGAGTGAATCAAAATATTATAATAACAAGATCATTGTGTAATAACAAATGAATCAAAAAATGTGCATTATTCAAATTTAGAAACTCCTGCGTTCTATCCATATTTTAAATAATAAACAACATTGATTTTAGCACAGAAGGATGAAATTATTCATTATCACTTTATTCAATTGTATTTCATTCCATTTAAATCAACATTGTTGAACAATGAACCAAAAATATTATCATAATAAGACCATTGTGTAATAACAAATGAACCGAAAAAATGTGATCATCAAACCTCGTTCACTTGATTAGATTCAGGAGAATAATCCAAATCACTCTTGCTCTGATTTGAACGTGAATCATTCATTATTTTGATAAGAATAATATATTCGATTCAAATGAATAATACACTGTTTGATTCAACGTAAATGCAGATAAAAACTTAGAGGAACAAAATCAAAAATCTGAAGAAGAAGAAAATGAAGAGTGAAAGCTTTACGTTGAAGATGAACTAAGAATGAAAGCTTTACGTACGTTAAAGAGGAACGAAGAATGGAAGCTTTCTGTTGAAGCTTTGTTATAAGTAAATAGCGCGGCGCGTGAGAATAAATCACTTGGGTGGACTTGGTTAGGGAAATCACTTCAATGCAGAGCATTATTGCAATTTAATTGTCATTGACGTCTACGTTAACAGTGTTATTGGCGCTAAAGTTTACCGACGACAAATGGCAGACTATTTGTAAAAATGGTTGCTCGAAAAAAAATCTCAAATTTACTGACAACCACGTGAACGAGCCGTCAGTATGGCATTAGTAATGAAAACCTAATATAGTAGTGCCACCTGTGAAGTACGGACACTTTGTTGAGTTGTCGTGTTTACATATTAGACACATTTCAAATATGACACTCATCTAACGTTCGTCCAACACATGCACCTTCTATGTCTAACTCTATCTTGATAAAAAAATATACTTCTCTAAAAACACTTTGACACACATAGATACCTTCACGTCACTACTAGAACAATTATTTTTAATGGCCACTTATTTTGCTTTTAACGATAATAAAAATAACTTTTAATGTAACACCCTCACTATAAGAAGTCACGCTTCCGGCAGTGCTACTCTGATAGCAAGAAGTATTACGACTACTTTACATACTAAATACTAAAATAGGAGCCTGTGACTCGACATTGTATCGCTGATTTATTTGAAAATTGGAAATTAATACCTTATTTTAAGAAAATACAAGCAGGCATGGATTCATATACAATACTCCTTACATAATAACTCATAATATAATATACATATAAAACATACAATTCCTATCCCTCTTACAAATTTGTAATAACAAAGTTGAGGGAAGAAAATAAACTAATTAATACAACAACATATAAACCAAACGCAGTATAACTCTTCTTAATGCTTCTTCATCTGGTAAGGTAAAGCTGTAGGGGGTGAGAACCTAACCACACGGTCTCACTACGGAGTTTCAAAGTTGTCATAAGAAGATATTTAATAAGAAAATTGTTTTCAAGCTCAGTGATTATCATTGCCTTATGAATCTTTTAAAAACCAATAGGTAAACGTTTAAAACATTTTCAAAGAAATAATGTTTGATCTTTCAAAAATATGAAACCTTTCCTTTCTTAAAAGAAAATCTCAATCAGAAACCAACCACGCAATCAAACAACACAATCATTAATTTAGCATCAAAGTTCATTCTCAACTGTAGCATGCCAGGACAAACACAGGCAAGACAGACAAGGAAAGCACAAGTAGGTAGCAATTACAGCAAATAAATCAAGTAGCTGTTAAGAACAGTTTAGTAATTAGGCAAACCCAAACAAAGCATACAAATGCATATGATGCATGCCTGTCCTATGGCTGATGAGGCTCATCTGTCGGTTATCCAGCAAACCCGACAAGTCTGAATTGTCTTTAGATTGTCCCCCGACGTGCATCCCCAAGAGTCTATGCATATTTTTTTCTCAAATAATCAATATTGCTTAATGGGGGTAACATTCCCAGGAATTTATATAGTGTCCGGTCACACTTACGTCGTAGGGTCAACAGAGTATCGAGTTTTCAATTTGGTACACGTGGTGGCAAGCCACGGTACTTAATCCAAGGAACCTCGTATCTCAGATATTTCAAATTTATAAGCCATATGAATAATTCAAAGATCATATCTCAACATTCTCAACATCATAATCATTCATCAATCCAAATCTCATTTCCAAATTCATTCAAAAACCATATTTCAAAGAAAATCCTCATCAATCCTCATTATCCTTCTTTCCATACCGTCCATTAACAATTCCAATTCAAAACATAATTCTTTCTTTGATAAATAAAGCAATCTTAAAACATATAATGTTTAAAAACAAATCTTTATAATTAATTACTTCAAATAAAACTTCCAATTTTATAAAATTTCGACAGCATCTCCTCTAAAACTTGGACACTGCCACCATTTTCGGGTTCCAACCAAACCAAACTAAACGCCTGTTACTCTGTCAAATCACTTTCAATAACCATTATCACAACAACACTCAATCCAAAGAAATTGCAAAATCCAGAATTCAATCAACCAATCCTATAAATCGCAATTTATACCAACTTCAACCAACAGCATCAATCAATAATTAAGAATTCTCGATCTTCTCAAATAGTTTCAAACCAAACCATTCCTCAAAAACTTTTCGAATCATTTCCAAAATAGCAAATCATTCTCAATAAAAAACCCGTTTTCAACTATCAAGTCCTTTCCAAATTTATTTTAAAATCAAATTCCGATATCAAATTGGGTTTAATATCCAATCAAATTTCAATATTAAATATTTTCTAAAATCAAACCATTTCCAAAATTAACCTAAAAGTCAATAATAAATCTTCTCTAATAATTCAAGGAAAACCACTTTAACAACATCAATCAACTACTCCAAATATCCAACTTTCTCAATTGCTCAGTTTATCAATCAAACTAATAATCTCATTCAATTAAAACAACTCAATTCAATTCATAAGACTCACGAAATCACAAAAATGTATTTTATGCGTTAATATTGATTTATAACAACCCTGTAATGTAAAATAGATTTAAGAAAAACTCATACCTCGACATGCGAAACCATAATCCAAGCGCGTCAACTGAACTTGTTTCTCTCGGCCCAATAGCGGCAACTGAAGCCTCTGCTCCGCTTGCTTTTCTAATAGCAGAAACAACCTCAATCGCTACATGTAAGCTCGGCTACTAATCCCTAACACATCAATATCGCAAAAACTTTAATACACGTAACAGGACACTAATGCAGAGGTTTTTTAAAACGTAAATACTTACTATAAAAGAACACAGAGCAGCAGCGATTTTAGCATCGGTAGGGCGGCTCCAATGGTGGCGCGGGACAGAAAAACTTACAGTGACCATGTGATCATATATCCTAACACAGATAATCTCAGCAACCATTCTCACGGTAAAAAACCAACTTAATAGACAAAGAAGCTAAAGCAAGTTTAGCGCTTACCACATAGACACAGACCTCAGTGGGGTTCCAGGCGGCAGCAGCGTTGTCCGGTGACAGAGGCATGGCCAGAAACTTCGGCAATGGCGGATCTGACGGGGTTGGCGCCGGCGACTGTGTGCGGCAGCTGGACGGGTTGCGATCCTCCCTTCCTCGCGGATCTCTCTCCTCTGCTTCACCCATGGACGACGGCGCTGACAACTGCAGCAACGGCGACAAGCTTCACGACGGGGACAACGGCGGCGATAGGAACCCGCGAAGACGACGACGAATGCGAGGTCAGTGGCTGGCGCGACGCTTCCTCTCTCACCCGCGAGCTCTCTCTTCCCTCTTCGCAAATGGCGGCGGCAACGGCATCTGGAGGTGGCGGCGCGACAGTAGCTAGGTGTCCTGGCGGCGGTGAGCTTTCCCCCTCCCCGGCGCTCTTTCCTCCCTCCAGATCTCCCTCTTCTCTCTTCCCTTTCACCCTATTCTTTCTTCTCTGTCTCCGTTTATCTCTCTCTCCCTCAACGCTTTCTTTCTTTCTTTTTTTTTCTGAAACACTTAGGTCAAGGCTTGAGGAAGGGAAGGGAAGGCGGTGGGGTAGAGAGTTAGGACTAGGGTAGTTTAGGTAATTTTAATAAAATTAGGGATATAGAGTATTAATTAAAAATCTAGTTTAATCCTTTAAAATTATTATTATTATTATTAAATATTATTTAGTTATCAATTTGTTAATTGACTTCTAATCAAGTATTTTAATTTAAAATTAGAGATAATATAATTAATTTTCTTTATCTATAAAAATTGAAGGTATTAAATTTCGAAATCTCAATTATTTAAACCAAATCATCTAAAATTCTTATTATTTTACAATTACTAAACTTTATAATTTAAATATAAAAAATAATTCAATAATTATAAAATTGAATAAAAATCTTAATTTATTTCAAACTCAATTAATTAAAACTTACTTTAATTATCTTTAATAAAAAATTTCTTAAATTAAACTTATAAATAAATAATTAAACTTAAAATTAATTTATAATAAAATTTTTAAAAATCCTAGGACTTACTTTTAATATATTTATCGGCAATTAGATATTATCTGTTTTATGCTTTATTACTAAAAGGTTTTAGCAACAATTATATAATTATCGAAAAATATCTTTTTAATGGTAATAAAAAGTATATAATTGTTATTATAATATGTAGTAATAACGACAAATATATAATTACTACAAAAACTTAAATTAAATAAGATATATGATAGCTATTATGTTATTGCTCCTAAAAATAATTTTTATTATAGTGCCTGTTGATGTGCCTAACTTTATTCTTGAATTGTGTTATTCAACTGAGTTTAAAAATAGGATATAATTTTTAACTTTTTATTAATACTAAAAATGATCTCAATATATATTTTATAACTAAAAAGGACATTAAATTGTTTTCAAAAAATTGTTTAAACTTTAATATTAATAAAATATAATAATATTATTGCTATTTTAATAAAAAATATTTTATATTTTGTATATACATATATTTCATGCTTACGAAAATTGAAGGTAAAAATTCATATGCAGTTATTTTTATGTGAGGTTAATAGTTAAGAGTTGTTAAATGATTTGATAAATTTGATTAAATTATTACTTAACGATTTTTACGTGTCAATTTTATATGAAAATAACTGCGGGTAAATTTTTACTAAATTAAAATTAATATTTGTGTATTTTTTATTATATTGTATCTCGTATTTGTGTTAGTGCATGTGTTTCATAAATAACATTTGGGAATAAAATAGTGGAAACATTATATTTTATTGGCTAATTAATTAGTGACATACACTTGGTAAAAATGAAAAATTTCTCATCTGTTGAATATTAAGAGAAATGTAACAAATAGAAATATATATGGAATTAGGAGTCATGCATTAATCAATCACGGCGCTTGATATGACCAATATCAAATGTATCAGAAAATCACATCCAATTGATCATATTTTTTTGGCAATTGGAGATGTATAGATCACATTTTATATAAAAGCATTGAGGATGTTGGTTTTCTGAATGAATATATAATAAATAAATAACAAAATAATATTATATATGGTTTAGGAGGCAAGAGGACCAATCACGTTGGTAATGCTCCATTTCCAAGTAATCAATGGGACCTTTATGAATTATATCGGACTCGTTAGATTTATATATAAATATAAAATAATTAAAGGCAAGCTAAGTGTTATATCCTACAAATGGATTTTTTTAATTCTATTTATAAAATATGATATTTTATTATTTAATATTTTTTATATATTTTTTTAGTCTTATTTAAAAAATATATAATAAAAAAATATATTTTATAAAAAAAATTAAAAAATGAGAAAATTCATTGTTAAAAATTATTATTTTTTAATTTATTTATAGATAATATATATTAATTATAATTATAAATTAAACTAGTTTATATTAAATAACTTAGATAATGGTGATCTTATTATTTATTATTATAAATATTGAATTAAATAAGTTGTTATTATTTTTGATTTAGAATTAAATAAAAATAAAAATAGAAATATTATTTTATTTGAGTTTTAAAATTTAGTGTGGATACCACATCCAAATATAAATAATAATTTTAAAATTTTAGTCTCCAATACATTAAATTTGTCTCTATTGTTGTAAAATAAAAGATATATAAAATAAAAATGTATAAATAGAAGACTCTAATATTAAAATAATTAGCTCAATAATAATTTATATATATATAATAATATTATATGTTGTAATGTAGATATATATATATATATAAAGATAGAAAGGAGTATAAAAAATAAAGAGAGAGAGAATTGCATAAATATATATATAAATATAGAAAGGAGTATTAAAAGTAAAAAGAGAGAGAATGACATATATATATAAGAGAAAGAGAAGTATTCATAAGAAGTGAGAGAGAGTTAGCTTTTTTATTACTTTTGTTGCTGTGTAATATTGACGGAGGCTTAACCTCCTTTTATAGGCATAATGAAGGAAAATTTTCAACCTTCATTAATGTAAATTCTTTCTTGGTAAAATGAGAACTGAGTCACCCAGCCATGATATTAATGGGCATCCATATCTATTGTGTTTATCACAACACTCCCCCTTGGATGACCATTTCGGATTATTGCCTCGTTAAAACCTTACTAAAGAAAAACCCAGTGGAAAAAAAAACTTAGTGAAGGAAAAAGAGTACAATATCCTTTAATGATGGAGCTGCCTCATTAAAAACCTTGTCAAGAAAAATCCAATGGAAAAAAAACTTGACTAAGGAAAAAAGAGTACAGTCTCCCCCTCTTACCGACATCATTTAATGTCTCGAAATCGGCGCATCCCAATCTCATGTACCAATCTCTCAAAGGAGGATTTTGGGAGTGACTTTGTAAATAAATCTGCCAGATTGTCACTTGAGCGGATCTGTTGGACATCAATTGTCCCTTGATTTTGAAGGTCATGAGTGAAGAAGAATTTGGGAGAAATATGCTTTGTTCTATCACCTTTAATGTATCCGCTTTTAAGTTGAGCAATGCATGCTGTATTATCTTCAAATAGGACAGTTGGAGCTATCTTATGATCAATCAGTCCACATGATGACAGAATATATTGAATCAGACTCCTCAGCCAAAAACACTCGCGACTAGCTTCATGAATCGCCAGTATTTCAGCATGATTAGAGGAGGTTGCTGCTATCGTCTGTTTCGTGGACCTCCATAATATAGCTGTACCACCATATGTGAATAGGTATCCGGTTTGAGATCTCCCTTTATGTGGATCGGACAGGTATCCGGCATCTGCATAGCCAACTAGTTGTGACATGGATCCATAGGGATAAAACAATCCCATATCAACCGTTCCATGAAGATATCGAAAAATTTGTTTGATTCCACTCCAATGTCTTCTGGTTGGAGAGGAACTATACCTTGCTAGTAAATTCACCGCGAATGATATGTCAGGTCGCGTATTATTAGCAAGATACATTAGTGCTCCAATGGCACTAAGATATAGTACTTCAAGACCAAGGATATCTTCATTCTCTTCTTTAGGACGGAATTGATCATTTTTCACATCTAAAGATCTTACGATCATTGGGGTACTTAATGGATGTGACTTATCCATATAAAATCTTTTCAAGATCTTCTCTGTGTATGTTGTTTGATGAATAAAGATCCCGTCTTTTATATGCTCGATCTGCAGGCCGAGACAAAATTTAGTTTTTCCAAGATCTTTCATCTCAAACTCTTCTTTTAGAGTTTTTATAATTGTTGGAATCTCTTCAGGAGTCCCAATAATATTTAAATCATCAACGTACACAGCAATTATAACGAATCCAGATGCAGATTTCTTTATAAAAACACATGGACAGATATCATCATTCTTGAATCCGTTTTTGGCCAGATACTCAGTAAGACGATTATACCACATTCGTCCAGATTGCTTTAGACCATATAAAGATCTTTGCAATTTGACTGAGTATAACCCTTGCGAATATTCATTGGATGGTTTAGATATCTTTAGTCCTTCAGGGACTTTCATATAGATATCTCGATCTAATGAGCCGTATAAGTAGGCTGTTACCACATCCATTAAATGCATATGCAGTTTATGATATGCAGATAAACTGACCAAATAACGCAATATTATTGCATCCACTACAGGGGAATACGTTTCTTCATAATCTATGCCGGGCCTTTGTGAAAAACCTTGTGCCACAAGTCGGGCTTTATAGCGCACAACTTCATTTTTCTCATTTCGTTTTCTCACAAATACCCACTTATATCCAACAGGTTTTACATCTTCAGGTGTACGGACTACAGGTCCAAAGACTTCACGTTTTGCAAGTGAGTCTAATTCAGCCTTCATGGCTTCTTTCCATTTTGGCCAATCATTCCTTTGTCAACATTCTTCAACTGATCTTGGCTCAAGATCCTTACTTTCATGCATGATATCTAATGCCACATTATATGCAAATATTTCATTGACAATTGTCTTATTTCGGTCCCATTTCTCTCCTGTAAAGACATAATTTATCGAGATCTCGTCATTTTCACAATTTTCAGGTACCTGAACGTCTTCTGGCGTTATATCAGAATTTTGGACAACTGCAGGTGTCTCTACTATGTCTTTTTTAACAGGAATATTATTTACCTCTTTTTTCTTTCGAGGATTTTTGTCTTTGGAACCGACAGGCCTGCCACGCTTCTAGCGTGAATTTGCTTCAGTGGCTACTTGTCCTACTGGGACATCAATTCAAATTGGGGCATTTTCCGCTGGTATATAAGATTTAGTTATCCTCTTTGTATCGGAAAATGCATCAGGCAAATCATTTGCTATTCTTTGCAAATGTATAATCTTTTGAACTTCCAGTTCACATTGCCCTGATCGAGGATCTAAATGCATCAATGATGATGCATTCCAGTTAAGCTCCTTTTCAGGAAGCTTATTCTCTCCCCCTAATGTTGGAAATTTTGATTCATCAAAATGACAATCCACAAACCGGGCTTTAAATACATCTCCAGTTTGTATCTCAAGATACCTCACTATAGAGGGAGAATCATATCCAATATATATTCCCAATTTTCTTTGGGGTCCCATTTTGGTGCGATTAGGTGGTGCAATGGGAACATATATCGCACACCCAAATATTCTTAAATGGGAAACATTTGGCTGCTGGCCAAAAGCTAGTTGTATAGGAGAGAACTGATGGTAACTCGTTGGCCTCAAACGAATAAGTGATGCGGCATGTAAAATAGCATGCCCCCAAACCGAGGTTGGGAGATTTATTCTCATAAGCAAGGGTCTAGCAATTAATTGGAGGCGTTTAATAAGTGATTCTGCTAACCCATTTTGTGTGTGAACATAAGCTACTGGATGTTCAACACTTATTCCATTAGCCATACAATAAGCATCAAAGGCTTGGGAAGTAAATTCACCAGCATTATCAAGACGAATTGCTTTGATTGGATTTTCTAGAAATTGTGCTTTTAATCGAATAATTTGAGCTAGTAATCTCGCAAACGCCAGGTTGCGAGAAGATAATAAGCACACATGTGACCATCTCGAAGATGCATCTATCAGGACCATAAAATATCTAAAAGATCCACATGATGGATGAATAGGTCCACATATATTACCTTGAATCCTTTCTAGGAATTCAGGAGACTCAAATCCAACCTTTACTGGTGATGGCCTTAAAATTAACTTTCCCTGAGAACATGCAGCACAACAAAATTCACTAGTTTTAAGAATCTTCTGGTTCTTTAGTGAATGTCCATGAGAGTTTTCAATAATTCTTCTCATCATGGTTGTTCCCGGATGACCCAATCGGTCGTGCCAAGTTATGAATTCATTTGGGCTAGTAAACTTCTGGTTTATAGTGGCATGTGATTCAATTGCACTAATCTTGGTATAATACAACCCATATGAAAGTGAGTGTAATTTTTCTAATATAACTTTCTTATTTGAATCATGAGTTGTGATACATAAATACTCATGATTTTCCTCATTCATCGTCTCAACGTGATATCCATTTCGGCGAATATCTTTGAAACTCAACAAGTTCCTCAGAGACTTGGTAGATAGTAGTGCATTATTTATTATAAATTTTGTTACTCCAGGAAACAAAATTATAGCTCTTCCAGAGCCTTCAATCACATTGCCTAAGCCAATAATAGTATTAACATATTCCTCTTTTGGCACAAGATGGGTAAAATATATATCACTTTTGAGAATAGTGTGCGAACTTGCACTATCCACAAGGCATACATCTTCATTACATATCCTTGCCATTCTCTTCAAAAAACAAATAATAATAAAATGAGTAGTATGCACAGTTAAATTGAATACTTGATCAGAATTATTTTTCTAAAAAAAACACTGTACATAAAATAATGTCATATACTAAAATTTTATTTTAAAATTTGACACATTTAATAATTTCAAAATTCATAAACATTAATATTTCATTATTTATGTACATTACATTTGAAACTTAAATACATAGAAAATAAAACTTAACAATAAGTTCTTTACATTATTTATTTACATAGATACTTCACAATCCCACATATTAAACTATTCCATCATTGATCAAATGACCAATATTTCTTTCAGGATCCTCAAAGAAATCAGATACATCATAATGAGTGGTGGAGTTCTCAGCATCATTTGAAACAAAATTTGTTTCCTTTCCTTTGTCATCCTTTTTCAAAGATGCCTGGTAAAGATCGTCTAGATGCCTTGGGGTACGACAGGTACGAGACCAATGGCCTTTTCCACCACAACGGAAATACTTATCCTCTGTTGATTTATTCTGCCTGATATTCCTTTCTTTATCCCACTTCTGGTGAGATCCTCTCTTTTGAACATAATTCTTTTTCTTTCCATAATTTTTCTTGTTATTAAAAGCTTGTCATTTACCTCTTCTGGGGTAATGATTTGCCGCATTTACTTCAGAAAATGGGGCGGTGCCAGCTGGGCGCGCTTCATGATTTTTCAATAACAACTCATTGTTGCGTTCAGCAACAAGAAGGCAAGAAATTAACTCAGAATATTTTTTAAACCCTTTCTCTCGATACTGCTGCTGCAGGAGCACATTCGAGGCATGGAAGGTTGAGAAAGTTTTCTCCAACATATCATGATCAGTTATTTTTTTTCCACATAATTTCATTCGTGAGGTGATTCGAAACATTGCAGAATTATATTCATTTATAGATTTAAAATCTTGTAGACACAAATGCGTCCATTCATATCGGGCTTGAGGAAGTATCACCGTTTTCTGATGATTATACCTTTCTTCAAGGTCTTTCCAAAGATCTGCAGGATCTTTTAATGTAAGATATTCATTTTTCAATCATTCGTCAAGATGACGGCGAAGAAAAATCATGGCTTTAGCTTTATCCTTCTGGGATGCATTATTTTCAGCCTTAATGGTATCTCCAAGATCCATTGAATCAAGATGGATTTCAGCATCTAATATCCATGATAAATAATTGTTTCCAGATATATCAAGAGCATTGAATTCAAGATGAGAGAGTTTTGACATAATGAAAAATTGTTACCTGAGTCTTCCTAAAAATTTGATCAGAGTCTCGTGCTGATAACGTGTTGTAAAATAAAAGATATATAAAATAAAAATGTATAAATAGAAGACTCTAGAATTAAAATAATTAGCTCAATAATAATTTATATATATATATATAATAATATTATATGTTGTAATATATATATATATATATATATATATATATATATATATAAAGATAGAAAGGAGTATAAAAAATAAAGAGAGAGAGAATTGCATAAATATATATATAAATATAGAAAAGAGTATTAAAAGTAAAAGGAGAGAGAATGACATATATATATAAGAGAAAGAGAAGTATTCATAAGAAGTGAGAGAGAGTTAGCTTTTTTATTACTTTTGTTGCTGTGTAATATTGACGGAGGCTTAACCTCCTTTTATAGGCATAATGAAGGAAAATTTTCAACCTTCATTAATGTAAATTCTTTCTTGGTAAAATGAGAACTGAGTCACCTAACCATGATATTAATGAGCATCCATATCTATTGTGTTTATCACAACATCCATAACTTTTTTTCATAAAAAAAATTGTAATTCAGTCCTATTAAAAATATAAAATTTAAGTATGCTTCTATATTTTTAAATATCTTTTTTTAATGATTTCCAATTTCCATTCCCATAAATTTTCTAATTCATCTCCACATGTGGATTTATCAGGACCATATTTTCCCTTTGCAATTTCCAAGGTCGACCCATTATTCCACTTGTGCCAATACATATAGAACTAATTATTTTATTATTTATATAGACACTATCATAGACTTTTTAAGTTTAATATAGCAAGAAGATCTTCCACCTAAGCAAAACATGAATCCCGTGGGAATCAAAATATTTCCAAGTATCGTATGCTAAGGAGATCTAATCAAAATATATAAGGTAGCTAGCCACATGATTCCTAATTGGACATAGATTAATAATACACATTTTTAATATAAGTTTAGGTTGCGAGGACACTTTATTATTATTATCTGAAAATTCAGAACAACTAATATATTATTTCTCTTCCAATTAGTTCAAAACGCGAATATAATATAATATATATATATAGTTTAAAAGTATATAAAATAATTATATAGTTTATATACATTTTTATGCAAGAGCCTTTTTTCTTTTCTTTTCTATTTTCTTAAAGAAAAATTTATATAAAATAATTTTTATTTTAATTTATCTTATACTCAACTTTTTTATTATTATAAAAATTTTAATATTATTATTCTAAAAACTTAAGTAGATTGTTAAAATACATGAATAATTATAAATATATATATTAATTATAACAAGAATATTGTCTTTATTAGTAATAGATATAAAAAATTTCTATTAATTAAAAGTTGTGAAACCTTAGATATTAGAATGATTCCTAGTTTTATTATATATACTGACGAGAATAGATCACTTTCTTGATTGAGTTTCTTCATTCAAAAGATACATATATGTCAATCACGATGGTTTCTATCATCTACAAATAAAAAAAAGAAGTAACGAAGTGATGTATTTCTAAAATATCTAAAAAAATTGTTCTTAATAATCTTTTTAATTTGAATTCTTATAAATATTCTAAAAATACTTGTTAAATACCAAAATACTCTTTATATTTAAGTTGAATATAAAATTTATTCTGTAATTATATTTACATAAATTATTGGGTACATGCATGAAATTAGATAGAACAGGGGATTAATCCACATGTATATTGTGAAGTAATCTGTAATCAAACACAAAATCGATTTGAGAGAGAGAAACAGCTAGATAACATCTTCATAATATTATTGCTGAGTCTTAACCTTAACCATGACGAGAAGATATTAGGTTCAAGTCCCCGTGCGTGTAATATATGTGCATCAATTAAATGGGAAAAAAGGGACAAAATCTGATATATTGTTGTGGCTGATTTGGAATTGGTGGTGGTAGGAAGGTTTAAAGCGTCTCCCAAGGGATCGTTTTTTGCTGTGCAAATCGTGTGCAATAATGATGCATGTGCATACAAATCTATGGTAGATACCATATATTCCCTCACATCTCCCTCCACTTTCTTTTGTCTTCGTTTTCTTGTTTATTACATTAACCTTATATTAATCCTACCCTTCCTCCAACTAATCTATGTGGATTTTGTTTCTATTATTTTCCTAGTTATAAAATGTGAAACAGAGGATTCAGCAAGTTTTGTGATTTATAACAATCAATTAATTATTATCAGTATTTTTAATGGTGTAAGATTACTTACATTTTTTATTAAGTGCTGGCCAAATTTTAATAAAAGTATTGACCCCTAAACTTTCTCAATATAAAAATTGTTATTCTTTCACTATATAAAATTATGAAAAAATTTAGGTGATCAACGTAGTTTTTTAATTGACTGTTATCGTATAATAACTCTAAAAATTATAAACTATCAAATATTATTGAGTAATATTATAGAACTAATTTATTTTCATCAACATCAACTAATTTTTTAAAAATTATTTTATTAGTAATATTATAGAACTAATTTGTTTTAATCAACATCAACTAATTTTTTAAAATTATTTTATTTATTTTAAATTCTAAATTTTAAATCATAAATCTATAATTCTAAATCTCTAATTATGAACCATAAATTTAAATCTTTTGAAAGAATAAAATTTTTAAAATTAAAAAAATTAACTATTCTTAACTAACTACAAATTAATTCCTTGTACTTTCTTTCCTTAAAAAATAAATTCTAGTTTTAAAATCTGAATATATGCTTCCAAGACACTCCATGGTTAAGCTTCAAATGACATCTTTCTGGAGAGGATTAGTAGACTTTCTTGTAAATCTTTTGAATAATGGATGGGTTCACATGTCATATTAACAGATTGGAGGATTCTCACTTTCCACCACACAAACAACTCATAAAATATGTCCCACAAATCATGCGTGAAACAGCTCAATTAGATTTAGTCTTTCGGCAATTAATTATAAACACGTTATTATAATCATCACAATAATCATTTATACTATATGTATCAATATTGCTTCAGTTATACTATATATCTATCCTTAGGTCAATCCCTCCTATTAAACTATCGTTCCGAATTCAAGATACCTTGGGACATATCCAGAGTGAGTACAAATTGAGTTGGTTCAAATTTAGAGTGAAATTAAAATTGAATTAATTAAATTGTCATTGTTTTAGTTTTATTCGGATTTATATTTTGTTGTGTATATATTTAAATTAAACCAAATCGATTAAAAATGAATTGGTTCGATTCAAAAATTTAGATATCTGATGAAACAGAAATTCATAAAAAAATTAAAATTTTTATTTTAAAAATTCTGTAAATATAATAAACATGTAAAATTAATAGAAATAATCTAAATATGTTAAATACTAAATATATTAAAAACTAAACACATTAAAATCTAAATATATTAAATACTAGAGACATTAAAATCCAAACATATTAAACACTAAACACATTAAAAACTAAATATAAAAGTGTAGTAAAGATAAACTCAAAATCATTAAAAGATATATATATTTTAAATTTTTAAATTCTTATTTGATTAATACATTGTCGAATTTGGATTCTACATTCTAAAATTGTTATCCAAACCAATTATTAGAGAGATTTATTAATTTGATTCGAATCAAACTTAATTATCCGTTGATTTCAAAACCAATTTAATTTGTTCAAATTCAAATAAATAATTAGGTATCCGCTATCTATACTCACTCCTAGAAATATATACATTATTTCCATAAGTATATATGAAAGTAATGAAACACACAACAGGAAAGCGCGGATCATAAATCCATCAAAATGAATGATTTCAATTTTATTAGTTTCGGTTTCACATCCTGTACCACGTAAATTAAAATGGTTCGAGATATCTGATTCAAAAAGCATATATCATTGGACCCCTGAATTAATATCATTAATAATACATATATACATTTACTTTACTTTCATAGTAGTAAGTTGCTTAACTAAGCAATTTTACAGCTCTGGGCTATGGCTTTTAAGTTTAACGTATTATTATGAGCCGAGACAAATTGACCGAGAGCTAGGAAACCACATGCACTGTGGAACCCACTTAAAGTTTTGTTATCTACATCGATCAATCACTGCCGTCAACATTATCACATATAAAATGAAAGTACCTTAAAATAATAGCATACAGAGTAGAAGAAGAATCATAGACAAATAATTAAATCAATCATGTTATTCTCACACTTGTTCCACTCATACGATATCCATGTTGTATATATTTTGTTTCAATAATATAGATGACACTATAAATTAAAATGAAATGTACCATATTTAAATTACCTAATTATTTTAATTAAGAGAAATTAAATTAATCTCATGAATTACTAGTAAGATACTTGAAATTAAAGCACTAGCCTATATGTATCTTCACGTAAGACAAATAGATACTGTTCGGTTGTCGGTATCCGGACAGGTCGGGTGTGCAGGTGAATGAGTGAGGACGCCTTAGCTTTGGTCGCGCTGGTTGCGGGTTTGTCGAGTAGCCGAGCACTTGTTCTGGAGAGAGGATGAGGGGGGGGTGCCACCTGCAAAGACACTCCGACGCTCTAGTCAGCTAGTGTGCAGGCGGGAGAAAATGATACGGAAAGGTGACGTACCTTGGGGGAAGAGCAATCTTCCCTTTATATACATGTCAGTAGTGGGCCCCTCATGGGGACAGGCCCATATTCTCAAGGACGTTGTCCTGCAGCCGCGTGTGAGCCGTACAGGACGCGTGTCCGGGTCGGTTGGAGGGCGCGTAACCGGGTCGGTTGGAGCTTGGGCCGGGTCGACCCGAGCAAATCCTGGGCCAGGCCGTAACAGTGCCCCCACGCGCCGATGGTAGTCGTGGGAGCTACCAATGGCGTGTCGTCTGGCATCTTACTTGTGTTCGTCTGGTCGGCCGCTCGTGGGAAGAATATGCCCCCAACGCGCGTGTCCTTTGGTTGCACAAGCAACCGTTTCATCGCATCGTTCCCAGTGCCGAGCATTAAATGCTCATAATGGGGTGGAAAATCCTTGCTGAAAAGACCATTCTGCTCCCAAACATTCGCGCTTCCTGGGGAGGTAGTTTTTTAAACAGGCCAGTTTTGGCACCATTTTCTTTCTTTCATATCTTCCTCTTTCTGCCTTCTTCTTGCTTCCAAACCTCACCATCTCTTTGTAGTGCTGTTGTGCGTCTCTCCCTTCGCATCTTTCTTTATCAACTGCTCTGTCCTTCTTCCACAGATTCAGGTAACTTTCGAACCATTCTCCCTTTTATGCATTATTTTTGCATGCTTGTTGTTTGGTTTTTTGTTGTTGTTGCGTAGCCTTTTAATTGCGGCTAGATGTGTTAGGGGGGAAAGTACCATTCCAGGGTAGGTTCTTTCCTGTTCTTTTCGTGCTTTAGTCTCGTTTGGCCTTAGTCGGGGAGTCGTGGGGGGTAGTATCTGTATTCGGCCTGAGCAACCGATCTCTTAGACTGACTGGATGGTCCCCCATGTAGGTATGGCTCGCATGGTTTTCCGGGCTTTCCCTAATCCCGCGGCGTACGATCCCTATGCTTGGGTCGTTTCCGACGTGAAGGATTCGCCTAACCAAATGGGTGAGGAGGAGCTCACCGAGTTCCGACAAGCCGAATACTTGTGTGGAGGGATTGACGAGGAGGCCAATTATGACGTTTTTGTCCCGGCCCCTCACGAACGATTGTACGAGCTCAACTTCCAACCCCGCCAAGTCGCCGACTGGATTTGGTTCTACAAGTCCATGTTCACCCAAGTCGGAGTTCGTATTCCGTTTTCAGCCTTTCAAATGGCGCTTTTAGGTCGAATTTCTGTGGCGCCGTCGCAGTTGCATCCGAACAGTTGGGCCTCGATCCGCTGCTTCGAGATGGTTTGTGAGTACCTCGAGCTGCCGGTGTCCGTAGATGTTTTTCTCTACTTCTTCAACCTAACGAACCCTTCAAAGGAGGGGAAACACAAAAAGGGGTTCATGTCCTTCCGGTCTGCCCAGGGTCGGAGGATTTTTGGTTTGTTTGAAGATTCCTACCATGGGTTTAAGGACAAATATTTCAAGGTCCACCCTGTCAAAGGTCGTCATCCCTTTTGGTTGTCATTGGAGGGGGTACGGCTCATCCCGACCTATTGGAGTTTCGGGGCGGGGTCCAATACCTTCCTCAAGGTAACCCGTAACGGCATGTCGGCGGTGGATAGAAAGATCGCCAACGTGTTGTTGGCAGTTTTCGGGAGGAATCACGTGAATCCTCACCTTCTCATGGGTGATCGGGAGGCCGGTCGTAATTATATTTGTGAGAAACCTCCGCTCGTCTTGTCTTATATTTTCTTGCTTTTATTAATAGTTTGTTGTGACTAACCGGCTTCACTTCCTCTCTCCCTCTCTTTTTTGCAGTGGAAATGTCTGCCGAGGTAACGGGTCTCCCTGACTTGTTCCAAACCTTCCTAGGTGGAAGTGACGAAGAGGAGGGTAACGAGAAATCTGCCGCTGGGGAGCCTGCTGCTCCTCCGGAGGACAAGGCTGCTCCTGAGCAGACGGCATCGGTCCCCGAGGCCGGCACCTCGGCTCAAGGTGCCACGACCGAAGGTGACCGTGCGGTTCATGCCTCTCCGTTCCGCGAGGTTATTGGCACTGGGGGTTCCACGCCCAATCCGGATGCTGATGAAGAGGTGGAAGAGGTTCCCAACTTGAAGAGGAAAAGGAAGGCGTCGTCCAGCCCTGAGGGGGCCCTTACTGTCATGGAAAGGAATTTTGACGCCGGGAACTTCATAGACTCCCAGCTGATTCCCGGTACTGAAGAGTATTTTCATGAGTCATCCCTTGCCGGGCAGGCGAGATGGATGTATCGCACCCTCCTGCGCGGCGCAGTGATAGCTCGGAAGGCCGAGTTCGAACTGTCCGGAATGGAGTCTCTACGCAGGAGGTTGGATTCTGCCGGGAAGGCTAACAACGGGCTAAAAAGTGAAGTTGAGATCCTTCGGGAGCAATTAACCCAATCTGCGGAAAAACTGGATGCCGCCGAGAAGAAGGCCACCGCTGCCGAGCAGAAGGCTACTGCTGCCGAACAGAAGGCCACCACTGCTGAGAAAAAACAGGAAGAGTCGGACGCGACGGTTGCGCGTTTGGTCGAGCGCGAGATGGCTTTGGAGAGTCAGGTCGGCGCGGCGCAGAAGCGGGTGGCCGAAGTCGAGAAAGAGAAGCAGGCCGTGGAGGCCGAACTGGCAACATGGAAGGCAAAGTATAAAGACGTCGTCAAACAGGGCAAGGGTGCGATTCTGGCTACCGAGGAAGCCCTCAAAGCTCAAGTTAAAATTGTTGCCCCCGAGTTCGACACGTCGGCAATCAGTGTTTTTAAGGTCATTAAGGACGGCAAGATCGTTGACGTCCCCAAGAAATGAACTTTATGATTAATATTTGTAATGTGGCCGTTTTGTTTTGGCTTGTGAACAATTTGACTTCATAATCGTTTGTCCGCTTTAATGTAATTAGCTTTTTCTTATTCGTTTGGTCGTGCTACCGTCTCTATTAACCGTTATTGGTTTATAGTCGTCGCTTATATTAGTAGGTCGTGGCCTTTTTGCGTGGCCGTTTTCAACCGCGATGGTTGACGGGCTCCCGGGGTGATCAATCCCGGGGCCGCGCATTGTTGTCGGGTTGTGGTGGGGTGATTTGCCTGGAAAAAAGGAAAGGGAACCATACACGAGAGAAAATTTGCACAAGTATATCTTATTCGGTAATCACATAAAGGACTCACAGGTTACTATGAAAAGTTCAAAATTTAAGTTTGCAAATTAACTACTTAGCTAGATTAGTCGGTTTGTCGAGTCATCCTCTAGGAGTAGAATCTTATTAGGTTGTCCGCGTTCCATGTTCTCGGGACTTCTTTGCCGTCAAGCCTTTCTAACTTGAAGGCTCCTTTTCCCATCACTTTTTTGACTCTGTAGGGGCCTTCCCAGTTCGCCGCTAGCTTTCCTTCTACGGGGGTCGGTAGGCCGATATCGTTTCGCCTCAGGACGAGGTCGTTCGGCTCGAATTCCCTCTTGAGCACTTTGGTGTTGTAGCGCAGAGCCATTCTTTGTTTTAGCGCTGTTTCTGTCAAATGGGCCATTTCCCTGGCTTCATCTATCAGGTCTTTTTCTACGGTTTCCTCCACTCCTTTCAAAAGTAACCGTGGGCTCGGTTCACCGATCTCTACGGGTATTACCGCGTCCACCCCGTACGTTAGTCGGAAAGGAGTTTCCTTAGTGGAGGATTGTTCAGTTGTTCGGTAGGACCAGAGAACCGCTGCTAGTTCGTCGGCCCAAGCACCCTTTTTATTGTCCAATCTCTTTTTTAGCCCTGAAAGGATAACCTTGTTGGCGGACTCCACTTATCCGTTTGTCTGAGGGTGTTCTACCGAAGAGAACCTTTGCCTTATACCCAGGCCATTGAGAAATTCCATGAACTTTTTGTCAGTAAATTGCGTGCCGTTGTCCGAGATGACGACTTCCGGTATCCCGAATCGCGTTATCACCTGCCTCCACATGAATTTCCTGCAATTGGACGAGGATATGCTAGCTAGTGGTTCGGCTTCTATCCATTTGGTGTAGTAGTCAATTGCAACTATGAGGTATTTGACTTGCCCAGGGCCGACTGGGAAGGGCCCTAAGAGGTCGACTCCCCATTGAAAGAATGGCCGGGAGGTCGTTAGCAAGCTTAACTCGGAGGCCGGCGCCCTGGCAAAGTTGGCGTTCTGTTGGCACTTCGCGCATTTTTTGACAAACTCTTTGGAGTCCGCCATCATCGACGGCCAATAGTATCCGGCTCGGATTAGTTTCCTCGCTAGGGCCTTGCCTCCGATGTGGTGCCCACAGCAGCCCTCATGGACTTCCCTGAGGACGTAGTCCGTCTGGTCGGGGTGTAGGCACTTCAGTAGGGGTTGGTTGAGCCCTTTCCTGAACAGCTGTCCTTGGATGACGGCGTATTTGGCCGCTTCCCTTCTCAATTTCGCCGCGTCCTTTTCATCACTAGGGAGTTTGCCGTGTTCTAGGAAGTCGGTGATGGGGTCTAGCCATGAAGAACCTAGGCTTGTCATGTGCAGTGCGATTGCTGGTTCTCTCGTCATGCCTTGGATGAGAGACCGGTTCCCTTCTCCCGGCTTTGTGCTGGCTAACTTTGATAGGAGGTCTGCCCGTGTGTTCCTTTCTCTAGGTACGTGGTGGACCGTGACCTCTTCGAACTTTTGGCTCAAGCTTTTAACCTTTTCCAAGTACTTCTGTAGCAAAGGGTCTTTGGCTTGGTAGCTACCGTTTACTTGGGAGGTAACGACTTGGGAATCGCTGCATATTTCTAGTCTTCTTGCGCCGACTTCTGCTGCTAGGGTTAGGCCTCCTATAAGGGCTTCATATTCTGCCTGGTTGTTCGAGATGGGAAACTCGAATCTGACCGACTGTTCGTATACAACCCCAATCGGGCTTTCCAGGATGATCCCGGTACCTCCGAAGGTCTGGTTGGAGGCTCCGTCCACATGGAGCTTCCACCGTGTACTCATTTCTTCGCTTGGATCCCCCGTTACTTCTACTAGAAAGTCCGCCATCGCCTGCGCCTTGATGGCTTGCCGGGGTTCATATCGTATGTCATACTGGGAGAGTTCGATGGACCAAGTCATCATTCTACCCGCCAGATCGGGTTTTTGGAGTACTTGCCGGATCCCTTGGTCCGTTCTGACGACAACTTGGTGACTCTGGAAGTACTGCTTTAACCTTCGTGAGGAAGTTAGGAGTGCTAGGGCTAGCTTTTCCAACTTGCTGTACCTTAATTCTGCCCCTTGCAAGGCCCTGCTTACGAAATAGACTGGTTGTTGAGCTTTTCCGTCCTCCCGTACCAGAACTGCGGCCAGGGCTTCACTCGTTATGGCGAGGTATAGGTATAGTGGTTCCCCGTCCTTTGGCTTCCCGAGGACGGGTGGTGCCGCCAGGATTTCCTTGAAGTGCCGAAAGGCCTCTTCACACGCGGGCGTCCACTCAAACGCCATCCCTTTCTTCATGAGGTTAAAGAATGGCAGGGCCTTTGTTGCCGAAGCTCCGAGAAACCGGGATAATGAGGTCAACCGCCCCGCCAACCTTTGGACGTCCTTGATGCAACCCGGGCTCTTCATCTGGAGTATTGCCTGGCATTTCTCCGGGTTAGCTTCTACCCCTCTCTGAGTTATCATGAATCCCAGGAACTTGTCGGCTTCCATGGCGAAGGCGCACTTGAGGGGATTCAGCCTCATACCGTGTTGACGGAGTGACGCGAATACACTCGCCAGGTCGTCCAAGAGGTCGTCAGGTCGTGTTGTTTTTGCCAGGATGTCGTCCACGTAGACTTCAACTGTTTTCCCTATGAGGTCGTGGAATATCCTGTTCATCAGCCTTTGATATGTTGCCCCCGCATTTTTCAGGCCGAATGGCATTACCTTATAGCAGAAAGTTCCTCCTGGCGTTATGAACGCCGTCTTGTCTTCGTCAGGACGGTGCATCGGTATCTGATTGTAACCGGAGTAGGCGTCCATGAAGCTTAGATACCGATATCCCGCCGCGGCATCGACGAGTGCATCTATGTTAGGGAGGGGGAAGCAATCTTTGGGGCATGCTTTGTTAAGGTCAGAATAGTCCACGCACATTCTCCACTTGCCGTTGTGTTTTCTCACCAATACCACATTCAAGAGCCATGTCGAGTAGTCCACTTCCCGTATGAAGCCTGCTTCTAGGAGGCTGGCCGTCTGCCTGGCTACCTTCTCTGCTCTTTCCGCCGACATCTTTCTCCTCCGTTGGGCCACTGGGCGTGCTTCCGCCTTGACGGCCAGATGATGTGAGATGATTTTTGGGTCTATGCCCGGCATGTCGGCTGGAGTCCAGGCGAACAAGTCCCTGTTGGCTCTTATCATTTCGATCAAGGGCTCCTTCAACTCATGTGGGAGGTTCTTGTTAACGAATGTGAACTTTTCTACTTCGTCACCGATTCTAAACTTCTCCAGATCCCCTTCTGGTTCTGGCCTCGGCTTGTCGTCCACTCTGGCATCAAGGTCGGCTAGGAACACACCGGATGCTTTCTTGGACTTCTTTCTAAGGGAGAGGCTGGCATTGTCACAAGTGACCGCCGTCTCGAGGTCTCCCCTTATGGTCCCTATGGATCCGTCATCGGTAACGAACTTCATGACTAGCAGCTTTGTGTTGATTACGGCTTCGAAATCATTGATTGTTTTTCTTCCCAAGATGATGTTGTAGGCAGTGGAATCTCGGAGGATTACGAACTCGGCCATCGCCGATCATCGGCCTTGGGCTTGCCCCACCGAGATTGGTAGGGATACTACTCCGTCCAGTTTGATGAAGTGGTCGCCCAACCCGATAACCCCGTGCTGGTGAGTCGTCAGGTCGGCATCCTTTAGCCCTAGTGCGTCGAACACGTTGCGGAACATGATATTTGAATCAGCTCCCGTGTCGACAAGGATCCTTTTGACGAGGCCGGTTCCCACTCTGGTCGTAATGACCATGGGGGGGTTTTCCGGGGCATCGTTGAACCATTGGTCTTCCGGGCCGAAAGAAATGGAGGGAGGCTTCTTAGAGTTTTGCACCGGCGGGGATGAGACCGTCAAAACCTTAGCGTCTTTTCTGTGTGCCGACCGGGATTTTGGCGCGACGTTTTTGGCCGTTACCACGTTTATCACAGTGAGGCCGTGGTCTCGGTCTTCGGGTTCTTGTCGCCGTTTGGCCGAACGGGTTTTGCCTTCTTCGTCTTGGTCGCGATAACATCTTCTCGGCTCCCTGATGAGGTGGGAGAACGCGGCTAGCTTTCCTTCCCTTATCGCTTGTTCTAGTGCATCCTTCAGGTCAAAACAGTCCTGTGTTTGATGGCCATAACCCTTGTGATAATCACAATAGAGGTTCTTGTTTTCTCCCGTACGGTCCTTAAGTGGTCGGGGCTTCGGTAGAATTCCCTTCTCAGCTATTTGCTGATAGACTTCCACGATGGGGAGAGTGAGTGGAGTATAGTTAGTGAATTTCCCGACCCGAGGGAACGGTCTAGGTGCCTTGTTAGATGCCTCCTCCCTGGCTTTTTCTTTTGCTCTTTCTCCGTCACCTGGTTGCCGAGCTTGGGTGTAACCGGACTGCCGCTTATTGGCAGCCACGACTCGGCTGACTTCCTCGTCGTTTATATACTCCTTGGCTACTGTCTGGATCTCGTGCATCGTCCAAACTGGTTTCGTGGTAAGGTGTTTTCGGAAGTTCTCGTTGAGGAGGCCGTTTGTTAGGCAAAGACTGGCCACCGAGTCGGTTAAGCCGTCGATTTCCAAGCATTCGTCGTTGAACCGATCTAAGTATCTCCTCGTCGGTTCTCCCGGTCTCTGGGTTACCCCTAGAAGGTTGATAGGGTGCTTGGCCTTCGCGATCCGCGTTGTAAATTGGGCCAGGAATGCACGGCTGATGTCTGAGAAACTGTATATGGAGCTTTGTGGGAGGCCGTTAAACCATCTGATCGCTGGCCCAGCTAGGGTTACCGGGAAGGCGCGGCATCTTACTTCGTCCCCCACTCCCTCCAGATTCATCCTGGCCTCAAAGGCCGTGAGGTGTTCTAGAGGGTCTTGAGTTCCGTCGTACCTCATGTCCGTTGGTTTGTCGAAGTGTTTCGGCAACCGGACCTCGAGGATAGATCGGTGGAACGGGGTGACGCCCATTATCACAGGTTGTCGTGTTCGCTCGGATCTCCCTTCCCCGTCTTCGCGGCCTGTTGCCGCTCGGCGGGTTGGTCTGGCGCGGGAGTAAATGATCGTGTCATTTCGTCTTCTCATTATGGATGACTCCTCTCGCGTGCTCTCCGCTTCCGTCCGGGATGCGGATGTACGCCGCGGGCGGCTTCGGTGAGAGTCTTCCTCCTCGCTCGCGGGAGACGGGGTATAGCTGGGATCGGTAGACCGTCCATCCAGCTCCCGGTCGGCCAGCTGTCGTTCTAGGTTCTGGACCCTGTGGCGTAGCTCCTGCATTATTATGGCGCTATCACCACCCGTTCCCCCGAATGGTCGTGTTCTCGTGTGTTGTTGGGGGACCTTCGCCGCCCCCTTAGCGAGGCGACGGAGGCTGCTCCCTCCACTCCGGCCGCTCGAGCTTGGTCACCGGGACCCAGCACGACTTCCATTTAGGCAGGAATCCCCACAGACGGCGCCAATGTTCGGTTGTCGGTATCCGGACAGGTCGGGTGTGCAGGTGAATGAGTGAGGACGCCTTAGCTTTGGTCGCGCTGGTTGCGGGTTTGTCGAGTAGCCGAGCACTTGTTCTGGAGAGAGGATGAGGGGGGGTGCCACCTGCAAAGACACTCCGACGCTCTAGTCAGCTAGTGTGCAAGCGGGAGAAAATGATACGGAAAGGTGACGTACCTTGGGGGAAGAGCCAATCTTCCCTTTATATACATGTCAGTAGTGGGCCCCTCATGGGGACAGGCCCATATTCTCAAGGACGTTGTCCTGCAACCGCGTGTGAGCCGTACAGGACGCGTGTCCGGGTCGGTTGGAGGGCGCGTAACCGGGTCGGGTGGAGCTTGGGCCGGGTCGACCCGAGCAAATCCTGGGCCAGGCCGTAACAGATACATAATAAAGGAGGAAAATATTTACAAATCGTCGAGAGACCAAAAATTAAAAGTGCTAAATGTTACGGTTTAGTTCCTAAGTTTAGCCAAATAGCACGTAATAGGCTCAATTAGGTAGCGGAGTGATTGAAACATAGACACTGAAATAAGTTTTAATATTGTACTTGGTATAAAGTAGGAGATATAGACTGAAATAAGAATAAAATTTTAATTTAATTTGTACAAAAAATAAAATTAAAATTAATTAATTAAAATGAGAGTATTTTAGATATAAAATATTATTAAAATTTTAGTCTTTTTCAAAATTTCAGTCTCATGTGTTTCTGTTTTTTAAAAGTATTAAAATACTGAAATTTTAGAAATAGAGACTGAAATTTCTAGACCAATAAATATGATAATATTCAAATTTTAGTCTCAATATTTCAAAACAAACGCTACTTTAAAAAATGCATGCACCCAAAATAAAAAATGAATCACGCAAATGCTATAAATACTCGGACAAAGTCCTTTTCAAAAGTATTTTTCTTTAATTCTAACCTTTATATCTCTTGAATTTTATGCTGATTTGATCGTTAAAATCTTTGCAGACATTCATCTCATTTGGTGATGTGGCAACGGCGAACTGGTGGCTCCCCTTCTCAACTACCCCTTCTAACACGGTAAGCAGTTCTACACAAGAACATTAAGCAATCATGCTCAAAGCAATATAAATATTCCATATGTAAGTAATATTTTATAATCATCAATGCCTATAGATATAGTTAAATAACTTTGCATTGCAGCATACCTTATGTCGCGTGGCCACGCATGTCTTGATGTCTACCATGGCAGCTTATTTAACATATTAATTAAATGAGACACGATCGCTTTCAGAGATCTTTCCAACGTATATAATGTATAACAATTGGATAAGAAAAAAAACCTAATAAATAACATACTTCATTATTATAAATTAAAGGCTTCTTTTATTAAACCTATGAAACATACATATATTGTATAGGTGTGCGGAAGTAACGATACACATGTATTGAATTGAATATAAATAGATGTATTGTTGTATTTTATTTAAGTATAAGAAATTAATTTTTAATATTAGTCAATTTACTTTTTATTTTTTTTTTAAATTTAAAGCTAAGAATTTATGATATAAACCAAATACAAACTATATATAGTTCTAAGAGAAAAAGAAACACAAATAATATCTCAGAATAATACTTTGTATAGTTTTGTTATCGAATTACAATTATTAGCGAGAATTTCTTGAAGATTAGCAATTTTTAATATTTTTTATTATTATTTGACTAGTATAAATATTAAATTATTTTTAATAAATAAATTTTATTAATTTATATATATAAATTTTATAAAATATTATTGCAAACTGTATCTATTAATTTATATGTATAAATTATATATTTTTTATATACAAAAATTTATAAATTTAAATATAAATTATTACTAATAAAAAAAATAATATTTATTGACTATGTAACATATTATTATTAGTAGCTAAGTTAAAATTTGTGTTCGATGTAGGGGATGCAGTATATAAAAATAGTAGAAAGTGATGTATGTGGATGGGAAGAAGCATTTTTGTTTTAATTTGACGAAAAAGATAAAACAATAAAATAGAGGGCAAGTAGTAACTAGTAAGTAGAGCGAGGATATATATATATATAGAAGGAATCTAGGTGTATATAACATGGAAATCTATACACAATCTGATCCACCAGCGATGCAATAATTATTTCATTTCCTTCAATATATAAACATATACAGCACGCAGCACTCTCAGATCTCTCATTTCCCAATCCACCAACGTAGCATAATTAATTAAGAAAGAGCAAGCATGGGGAGCAGTTATTTTGGAGAAGCTAATATTGAAAGAGGAGCAAGTGGTGGTTCTTCGTCTTGTTCTTCTTCATCTTCATCAAGGAAAGGGAAGAAGAAGAATAGCAACTCGGAGAAGCAGCCAAGGCAACCACAGAGAGGACTCGGTGTTGCTCAATTGGAGAAGATTAGGTTACATAGTCAAATGGCCTATGCTTATCATCATCGTCTCTCTTCATATCCATCATCATTTACTTTCAACAATATTAATGTATGTAAACTAACACCCTTTTCTCTACCTAGCTACTGTTTCCCGAAGAGAAATATTAAAAATAACATCAGAATTTATTATTTTTGTCATCATTTAATTATGAACTCAATTTTTTTAGTATAGTTTTTTTTAATTTAATAATAATGCTAAGGAGAAAAAAAAAACGCCGGAAAATTTTTTTATCTGGCGTTCGTTAATTGCTGCAGTAATTAACGAAAGCTAAATAAAGTAAATTTTGACTGATTTTGATTAAATTTTTTTTGTTATTAAATATTTTTGTAATCTAATAACATACTTTAAATTTCATACTTTTAAATATTAATAAATAATTAATGTTTAAGAATAATAAATTCTGATGATTCTCTACTATTTTTCTTTAGTTAATTAAAAATTAGATGGCGTGGTCATCACTATATATATTCTTATGCAGGATGATCCAAGAGCGCAAATGGCAGCATATTCATCACCATCATCATCGTCTTTCTCTTACTCTTCCTCATCTACATCATACTCCCCTTCCTATGCCTTCCAAACCAACATTACGGTACCCTCTTTTTAAATCTCATCTCATTAATTCTATTTATTGTATGTTTTGCTATATTCTCCATAAAATTTAACAAATTCACTTCAATCATTTCATTACTGGTTTAATTTATTTGGTAGTAACTGCGCTACATCTGATTGAATTTAATTTGTCACCCACATGATGTGGAGTGCACGCAAGAGTCTATTTCTTTCTTTAACTTCATTCAATCGTAAAATACTTCTAGTATAGTATGTGATATGATTACGATATGATGAGATTTTTGAGAAAAATTGTTTGGCAATAATGCAGATGGGCCTAACCGAATACGAGAAAACTAACATGAGATATGGTGATTCTCGCTCAACAAATACAGCAAGGTATTTAACTAATAAGTCAACACTTTCTCTATTGTGTTTACTGCTTGGATGAGTTTTTGTTTTTTTTTTTTTCCCAAAACAGATGGGAAAATTCTAATGCTGGAATGTTGGAGAATCAGTTTTCTTCTCAATCCAAGGTCACTATACCTTTCCAGTTTCTGAACCTTTATGTAAGGAATCTTATATATAAAATTTTTTACTAATTTCATGCATACATATGTAAGGAGTGTATTTGGGAGACAATTAATATGATTTGTGTATATATTATAGGGGTCACATGATGACATTGATAGAGGGAAACAAAGGAGTGGTTCTGTGGGTTCAGGCAGTCACAACTCTGAATCAAGTGAAGCTCAAGAACTTGATTTGGAACTCAGATTATCTCTATGATCTTCATGAAGCGGTCCTGTTCCTCATGATTGCAACGATTTTATTTATTGCAACCTTAGATCTAGCATTGCGCGCAAAAGCACATGATGATCGAGAACAGGCCAATGTTTATGTATGTGTTTGCTTTCAATGCAAAAGCTTTCTCTTTTTGCGTAATTTGTTGGAGAGAAATGAAGATTAAGTTATTGTTTTCTAAACTCTCCTTATTTTCTTCCCTTTTGTTTCCCCTCTTCAATGTATTTTTTCCCGTTAGTTAGCATTAGTTACTAGCTACAAATTTAAAGAGAATAAAACACTAAATACAAAACTACAACGTAAGACACAAAGTTCATCGTCACAAAGAACACACCTAGAGAGAATACATACACTGATACACACATATATTGTTAAGCTAAATACTGAAAGCAAAAGTTGTTCTTGTTCATGCTAGGGGTGTTTATGGTCAGGTAAAATCGGATTTGATGTGACCTAAATCCGACCCGAAATATATACGGGCTTATTTATTAGACTCAAACTCAACTCTAGACCCGATGAAACTTATATATTTTCGGGTCACGATTATATCGGGTAAAAATCAGGTGAAAACCGACCGTTAACATTACTTTTTTGTAAGCTAACATGTGAAAATATCTAAATTTTCAAGACTCCAACCATTATTAGACAAGGTAAAATTCACTTGAAAAAATATAACAAAAACCAACCATTCCATAAAATTAAAGCATAACCACAATCAATACTAATATTATCTAATAATACCAAATATTTAAATCAATACAAATAATACAATATTATGTATTAGTCTAAAGTCTTATGCATTTTAAACATAAAACATTAACTTATAGTCTTATAATGACTAATAACACAAAATATTAAAATTTACAATACTTAAATTCCACATAAGAATAGTCATTATATATCACTAATAACACAAAATATTAATTATGTATGATGATTGGGCTACTGCGCGAAGTTCGGATGATCTGAGTTATAGTTCGGATTCGACCCAAAATAATGACTGGTCTATTTTTGATACACTTATCATATTCTAAACCTAATAAAATCACACCAAATTAATCTTTAAAAAATTCAAAATCGAATCGAATTTTCAGATCAGACCAGACCATAAACACCGATAACTCATGCCAATTGCAATAACGTACCATATTCACAAGTAAAAAGACATCTGGAAAAAAGACATTATGATATTATGGAATAGTTGTAGAAACTATCATCTTTAACAATCTCGCTAACATAAAAAGGTTCTTGATCTAGTCATTATAATTCGATAATTACAATTTATAATTTGAAAATTAGATCAAAAAATATTAGAATTTTTATGATACATAAACAATCACTATTAACATTGTTGCACATAATCTGGCCGTTATATTCATAATTCGGTGGTCATAAGCTATAATTTGAATAATTGTTATAAAAGATATTATTAGGACTTCCAGCACAACCTCACTAATATCTAAGAGAATTAGTAAAAAATTAATTGAGAAGATCAACACTACAATTAATAGCAGTTAGTGAAGTTGTAGCCTATAATCTAAAAACCGAATTATACTCTACAACGACCATATCATCGTATGATTGTTTATATAAGGTAAGCAGGCACTGGATTCGATAGGCACTAGAACCTTAGACTATTAAATGATCCTATAACAAAACATATTTTTTAAGTTTTTTTAACAATTGTTACATAATTTTTTAACTCATTTTAATTATAAATTAACTCCATATATTTTATTTAATTATAAAAACTATTTTTTATTTTATAAATTATTATTTTATCAATTATATATTATGTTTATTAACAATCAAAAATAAAAACAATAACGAATTAGATCTTCCATTAATCATAATAAAATTTTTAGCCATTCCAATGGATTAAAAGTTTATATTTGATCCATGACGTTTGACCAGGGTCGCGAAATCGTGTTTCCTTGAAAACCAATCGATTGGATTATCAAAACAATCGATTGGATTCTCAAAACAATTGATTGAATTATAACTCAATCGAGTGGATTACAATGTATCACAAAACAATTGATTGAAAATTACAAGGCATCATAGTTTTCGCATAAATCAATCGATTAGTTATATGACCCAATCGATTGAACGAGGAATAAAAAGTGAATTTTTATAATTCAATCGACTGCTTCTACTACCCAATCGATTGAATCCTTGAAAATAACCTGAGGTCTCACAATTCAATCGATTGGTTGTGTTATCCAATCGATCGAATTCACCAAAACAATATGGATGTGCTACCCAATCAGAAAATTATGTTATGTAAATTTTTGCACTAATAATTTAATTCAGCGATGATGAACGATGTTATTATTATGAGTCTCACTACTAAAAATGTAATTATTTTTCAATAAACTTAAAAATAAAAGAAATATTTATTTTTAAATAGACCAAGTATCAATTAATCTACTTAGCAAGCGTCTACTAATGGATCATAACTAATAGAAGAACAAAGATATGGAATATATTTGCACGTTATCATGTGTGCAATATACAGAAGGTCACATTTGATCGCTAAAACAATTTTTGGAAGTGAGTTTTTTGAAGTGGTCATAAATGAGTTTTGTAAATGTTTTTATAAAATATTTAGGGAGAATGGCTAATTTTTTTTTGTAAAAATATAAATATATCCTTAAATTATTTTTTTATTTATTTATCTCCTGTAGACATAATTATGTATACAAATTATTCTAAAATATAAATTTTCATTGTAGCACAACTAATCGATTGATTTTGGAAAATTCATATTGTTTTGATAAATTCAATCGATTGGATAACACAACCAATCGATTGAATTGTGAGACCTTGGGTTGTTTTCAAGGATTCAATCGATTGGGTAGTAAAATCAATCGATTGAATTACAAAATGCCACTTTTTATTCATCGTTCAATCGATTGGGTCATATAACCAATCGATTGATTTATGCGAAAACCATGCTGCCTTGTAATTTTCAATCGATTGTTTTGTGATACACTGTAATCCACTCGATTGAGTTATAATTCAATCGATTGTTTTGATAATCTAATCGATTGGTTTTCAAGGAAACACGATTTCGCGACCCTGGACGAATGTCACAGATCAAATATAAACTTTTAATCCATTGGAATGGCCAAAAGCTTTATTACAATCAATAGAAGATCTAATTCGTTATTGTTTTTATTTTTGATTCATAATAAATATAATAGATGATTGATAAAATAACAATTTATAAAATAAAAATAATTTTTATAATTAAATAAAAATATATGGATTAATTTGTAATTAAAATGAATTAAAGGATTATCTAGCAGTTGTTAAAAAACTTAAAAAATATGTTTTGTTATGAGATAATTTAATGGTCCAAACATTTTGAGACCATCGAATCCAGTGCCAGGTAAACAAGATAAAAAGTTTACATTTGAAAACCTAAGATAGTGTTTGATACGAGGAAATGTTTTCTATTTTTATTTTTAATTTTTATTTTTTAAAAACTATTTTTGTTTTCAAATTTTCAAATTTTAGAAAATATGTTTGTTTTTATCATTGTTTCCAATTTAAAAAAAATAAAAGCACTGAAAACATGTTTGATTTTCATTTGTTTATTATAGTTTGTACCCGTTAATGTTATAAATCGACAACGTGACAAATAAAACAGAAAAAGGAATTTTTATCTTAACATGAGAAAAAAAGGAGGTGGTTATATGTAACCTTCGCAAAACATTGAATCGGGCAACGATTAGGTCAAACAAGTTAGCCACATTATAGAGCAAAACAAACCTAATCCACTCTATAAGAAGAGGGCATAAAAGAAAACAAAGATATGCTATTCTCTTTGAATTGTATTATACTCATCTCACACTTTTTTTTATTTGAGTGTTGGAGCGCCTTTGCAGGTATCCACTGATGCGTGAGCATCTTTTCTATCTTTTTCTAGTGAATTTACATCTAATTTATTGAGTTTAATCAAGAATTAATTATCTTTTAGCCAATATAGATGCTACTTTGAGTCTTGTGTAATTTTGTTTATTTTAGGTAGCATTTGGCTGTATTTGATGGAGTTTCTGCAGCACAAGAACAAAAGAAGATGGCAGCGAGGAGCGATGCATACGCGTGCGCGTGATTTGGAGCTTTTCATGGCGATGTGTGCGCATGACTGACGCGTACGCGTGATTTGAAGATTTGCTCAGCGACGCATACGCGTGACCGACGCGTCCGCGTGACTTGCGAAAAAGACCATCGACGCGTACGCGTGACCGACGCGTCCGCGTGACTTGCGAAGAAGACCAGCGACGCGTACGCGTGACATACGTCACGTGCAGAAAACGCAGAAAAATGCTGGGGGTGATTTCTGGGCTGTTTTAACTCAATTTTCAGCCCAGAAAACACATATTAGAAGCTGCAGAATGGACAAAACATGTGGTCCCCACCCATCAACTGAAGACTTGTCAATTAAATTCAAATTTAAATTCAAATATTATTTTTAGGAAAAGATTTTATTTTTAATTTTAGATAATTAGATTTTAAATTAATTAGGATTAGTTATAAAGAGGGGGATTTCATTAAGGAATTCTATACAAATTTACATTCCGCATTCTATGAGCAACTAAACCTCCATTGTTAAGGTTAGGAGCTCTATCTATTTGTATGGATTGATTTTATTACTTTTTCTATTTTAATTCATGTATGGATTTATAATTTAAGAATTGTTTTCGCTCTTTATCTTATTAATTTGGGTGGAACGGAAGTATGACCCTCTTTCTATTTATGTTCTTGTAAAAATTGGAAAAGCTCTTTACTTGAACAACAGCTTGAAAACATATTCTCCTAAATTTTAATTATCTGGATTTAATGGGATACGTGACATATAATCCTTTTATTTTTGGGTAATTAGAGTTTTTGTGGCATATAAACTGGAATTTGATCATGCAGCTTTTAATTGGAATTAATTGACCAAGGAATTGGCAGTTAATGAATTTTAGAGGAGACTAGAAAGGTCTCAGGAATTAAGGTATAGTCACATATAGTTTGCCATAAATTAAATCCTACATGATTAAAATAGTTAGTAAGAAAATTTAATCCGGAAGAATAGATAACCCTGAAACCTTAACTGTTTTCTCCAATATTTTATTCCCAACTTATTCACCTGCTGTCTTCAAACTCTTAATTTACTGTTAAATGTTCTTTTGAACACTCCAACACTATTTTTTGCTTGTCTAACTAAGCCAATCACTCAATCATTGTTGTTTGATCCATCAATCCTCGTGGGATCGACCCTCACTCACCTGAGGTATTACTTGGTACGACCCGGTGCACTTGCCGGTTAGTTTGTAGTTTGTTAAATTACCGCACAAAGTTTTTGGCGCCATTGCCGGGGATTGACTGTGATTAACAACTATCAGTTTTTTGATTGCTTAGATTAGGCATTTTAATTTTTATTTTAATTAACTTTTGCTTTAAATTTTCGAAAAAAAAAAGAAAACAAAAAAAATTATTTTGATTTATTTTATAAAAAAAATTCTGAAATTAAGTTTGGTGTCCCCGTAGTAAATTTTCTCTCTCTCTCTCTCTCTATATATATATATATATATTAAAAAAATCCTAGTATCTTTCTTTGTTTAATTTTTGAATTTATAGTTCACTTCTTTTCATTTATTTTCGAATTTTTTTATTATTTTTTATTTTATTTCTTTTCAAAAAAATTTTCTGTTCTGTCCTCTTTGCTTTTCTGTTTACCACATGGTGCGTTTAATTTTTTTTTATGTTTTGTGCTAAGAAAAATAAGGGAGAGATCACATGGGTTACTACTCACACCCAAGGAGTGATTTTTATTAATGTAGATGGAGGAACGACTCAAATTTTGGTTGGCAAAGTCAAAACCAAAGAAACTTCAATGCTCCATGTTCCAACTATCAAGAACCACCATCTTCATATCCATATCAAGAACCACCACCTCTCTATCCATATCAAGAACCATCATCTTTCTACCCATATCAAGAGCCACTATCTCCCTATTCATACCAAGAACTATCATTTTTTTACACTTATCAAAAACCATCACCTCCTCCTTATTCATCTCAAATATCATCAGATCTTGAGCTTCTCATGAAAGAATTTCTACATGATATAAAGACGAGTGTCAAAAATGTAGAGAAACATGTGCAAACGATGATCAAGAACCAGGAAGAGGAACAAGCAAATTCCTTCCCAAGAGATACAATGCAAGATCCTATGGAAGAAAGTGAGGAAACCAATCAAAGGAGTTTATACTCCAGTGAATTAGAGAACTTTTCACCCTCACATATGGAAGAAAAGGAAGATGCACAACCTCCCATGCCCTTGGTAAGCAATGAAGAAGAGATTGAATTAGAAGAAAACTACCAAGAAGAAGATGTTGAAATTGAGGAAGCTTGCAAAGAGGTAAAAGAATTCAAAGAAGAACACAAGGGAGTGGAGCTTGCAAGACCTTTTCCAAAGCCATCACCATCCAATACAACATTCAAGTGGGTAAAATTCATATTCTTAACGGGTTAATGTTCAAATTCGTCCCTGAAAGATCACGCGATCTTCATTTTCGTCCCCGAATGATTTTTTTAATCAAATTAGTCCCTGAAAGATAAACTGTTAGTCAAATTAATCCTTCCGTCAATTGGATGATGACGTGTCACATTATATGCTCAAAATCAAAATTTATGTATGTTAACCTAAACAAAGTTATACCACTATTTTTTTTCTACTACATCTTTTTTTTCATTACGGTATTACTTATATATAGGATGTAATGGTAGTGATACTTAGAGTCAAAATTCAAGAAGATCCACAAATTTTGCTTCAATTCCAAACTTTACAAAATATTAAAAATTTGTTGGTTAATTATTATTATTATTATTATTATTATTATTATTATTATAAACGAATTGGTTCTTAAGCGTAATATGTGAAAACATCATAATAAATTTTTGTGTGTTTCATATGTTTGAGATAGATTATATAATTTTTCTTTTAATTTCACAAATCAATGAGATAAAATGAAATAGGAAACATTATATCTATGCATAACACGTGCTACTCCGCACTAGTACATTATATAAATAGATATGCTTCGTATTAAAATAAAATTCCTTTTGTTTTAAATGAAATATTTAAAAAATTATATTAGAATATTAAAATTTAAAAAGTGATTCCATAAACCATTTTTTCAATTATTGAGTTTTACTATATAAATTAAATAATAATAAAAATTATAATTTTAAAAAATTTAAAAGATTTAAAATTTAAAATAATTACTATATTATTTAGTAAAATTTAAAATATTAAATTTTTAAATATATAATAAACAATAATTTGATAAACTCATTTAAATAAAAAAATTCACATAAAAAATTACAATTTGAAAATGTAAAATTTTAAAGTACAAATGATAAAATAACTTTATAAAAAATTAATTATTTTTATTATTTTATGTAAAGAGAATTTTGTTTATTAAGGTTTAAAAAATAATATTAAAATTAGTAGTATAAAAATATTATAAATTTAATATTATAAAAAATTATATAAGGACTAGTTTGACTAATTTTAAAATTTGAGGGATGAAAATGATTTATGTCTGGACTTTCAAGGACTATTTTGACTAATAGAAAATTTTTTTATATTTCAAGTGACACGTGTCACTGACCTGTCACGTGACGTGCCACATGTCACTAACCTGCCACGTGGCGTGTCACGTCATCATGCCACGTGGCACTTAACGTGACACGTCATCATCCAATTGACGGAAGGACTAATTTGACTAACAGTTTATCTTTCAGGGGCTAATTTGATTAAAAAAATCATTCGGAGACGAAAATGAAGATCACGTGATCTTTCAGGGACGAATTTGAACATTAACCATATCCTTAACCATTACTTTCCCACTTAAATATGGGCTAATAGAGTCGGATGGTCAACTTAGAGCTCTTTGTGGCATTAAGAGTAAAAGAAAGATGGTTAGTGGTAAGAGTTGTCAAGTAAGGTTCAATATGATTGCATGCTCCAAATTAAAGTGCAAGGATTGGTGTAGAGCTCAATTAAATGGATCTAGAAGGTTGTTTGGATGTCTCTGTGAGAATTCAGATTGCTTGCCACCCGGTGGGAACAATGGTGATCCACAAGAAGACGGGTGTAAAAGCAAGGTTTGAGACCCTGAAATTCATTCCCACAATCAACACTCTTGGGGCCTTGTCACTTGCTTCAACTTGCTCGAAGGCGTTATGCGCCTAGCGTAGAATCCCGGTGGCCATTGGAATTACAAACATTGGTGGAGATTCCTGGATCAGTACAAGCACAAGCCACCATGACAAGGAGCTCACCACATGTCCAACTTAAGGACTTTAACTAAAGGTGCTTGGTGGGAGACAACTCACCGTGATATGATCGTTCCTTTTCATTCTTACTTGTTTTTTGTAGTAGTAGTTTTCTTACTTATTTGATTTTTATTGAGTTCTTACTAATTTTCTGATCATGCAGCTATTTTAGAACAGAAACCGAATAATAATAAAAAAAGAGAAGAGGAGCACATGACGTGCAAGCGTCACTGACGCGTACGCGTCATATGCATGTGCGTGAAAAATAAAATTTGACAGAGTTGCATGCGAGTGGCGCAGGAATGATGCCTTTTTCACAAACAATCCCACGCGTACGTGTACCCCACGCGTGCGCGTCATTCATGATTTTGGCACTCCACGCGTACACATCATCGATGCATACGCGTGACCTTAAAAATCGACGTAAATATGTGTTTGGGTAGAGAGTTGTGCTGGTTTGGGGCTGGAAGTGTTCTAGACGCACAAAATTGACCACGTGTTCACGTCCCTGACGCGTGTGCGTCATCTGCATAAATGGCCATCCACGCGTGCGCGTGCATGACGCGCACGCGTCGTCTGAAAATATTAGTTCCCAAACCACGCGAACAGCGAGTTATGCATGCGCACGGCTGCCTTTGTGCAAATCGCACAAAACCAAGGGCACGCGGACGCGTGCCTGACGCTTACGTGTCATTAAGAAAATTTCGCGCCCCACGCGTACGTGTGTTGCACGCGTACGTGTCGCCTGCGCCGCACAACTCCACTAGTTCGCCGCCCAGTTTTTATTTTTTCTTTCCCCCTCTCCCAATCCTAATTCTCCCTTGTTCTTTTATCCTTTTCTTTTTCTTTCATCATAATAGTTGTCTCTTTCTATTTTCAGTTCTTTTTTGCTTGAGGACAAGCAAACCTTTAAGTTTGGTGTTGACGCTCCACTTAAGAGTTTTCTGTTTATTCCTATGGCACCAAAAGGGAGGCGAATCATCTTTACTGAGGAGCACAACCTGAAGAATAAAGCGACCACAAGGATAATTAAGGTAGTTGAGTTCCTTTCATTTTCTATTCCTCCCCTCTTTTTCTATGTTATGTTCCGGTTTTCTGCTATTTTTCTTTGTTTATTGCATGATCCTTTATTAGTTAGAATCCTAGGACTAGTTTAGTTTTCTCTTAATTGCTTTAATTCTGAAAAGATGTCTCATGTATTACTCACTAAGCTTGAATTCAAATAAAAAATACAAAAGTGATGTATTGCATGAGAAATTGAGTTAATTTTAAGAGTAGTCTTATTTACTTAAATGTGGTGGTATTAATTGTAATTCTGAATGCATGACATAAACAGTGCATATTTAAATTTGAATCAAAGAATGTTGATGTATAAGGAACAGAAATTTAGAGAATTATTATGATTTCTCTGAAATTAATAAAAGTTTAATCCTTGAAGCAAAAGAAACAGCAAAAGAAAAATAAAAGCAAGGTCCTAGGCTCTGAGCATCAATGACTAGGGAGGTCAGACATGATTAAAAGTTCAAAGAGTTATTTCCCTAGTCACATGCTTGTGGTGTTTTTGTGTCAAGTAATCCTTGAGACAAAACATTTAGAGTCGAGATCAATTGCAGAGTACGCCAAAGGCTTTGATCACCATTGTCTGGGGATATAAAAAAATTAAAAAAATTAAAAATAAAAAAATAAAATATTTAGAACTTAAAGAGAGTTCTCCGGTTAAGTGCTTGTGGTGTTTCTGTGTCAAGTAAAGCTTAAGACAAAACATTTAAAGTCACGGCTAGGCTCAAGGTGCAAAGCACCAAAGAAAAATTGCTGTGTTCAAGGATTAAACTGAAATATAAAGATCAGAGAATTCATAATATTATCCGGATTCTAATTCCAGATGACAGTAACATTCTTCTGATTCAAAGGAGAGTGAGAGGCCAAAACTATTCAGGATTGTAGTTGTAAACCCCACTATAAGAAGAGACATGAGCTTAATTGAACTCTCATTCTCATGCAAATTCACAACCTAAGCTTATATTAGTTTTGGTTGCATGGGGACAAGCAACAATTCAAGTTTGGTGTTGTGATGCGTGAGCATCTTTCCTATCTTTTCCTAGTGAATTTGCATCCAATTTATTGAGTTTAATAAAGAATTAATTATCTTTTAGCCAATATGGATGCTACTTTGAGTCTTGTGCAATTTTGTTTATTTTAGGTAGCATTCGGCTGGATTTGATGGAGTTTCTGCAGCACAAGAACAAAAGAAGATGGCAACGAGGAGCGACGCGTATGCGTGACTGACGCGTGCGCGTGACTGACGCGTACGCGTGATTTGAAGATTTGCTCAGCGACGTGTACGCGTGGCCGACGCGTCCGCGTGACTTGCGAAAAAGACCATCGACGCGTACGCGTGACTTGCGAAGAAGACCAGCGACGCGTACGCGTGACTGACGCGTACGCATGACATAAGTCGCGTGCAGAAAACGCAGAAAAATGCTGGAGGCAATTTCTTGGCTGTTTTAACTCAGTTTTCAGCCCAGAAAACATATTAAACGCTGCAGAATGGACAAAACATGTGGCCTCCACCCATCAACTGAAGACTTGTCAATTAAATTCAAATTTAAATTCAAATATTATTTTTAGGAAAAGATATTATTTTTAATTTTAGATAATTAGATTTTAAATTAATTAGGATTAGTTATAAAGGGGGGATTCCATTAAGGAATTCTATACAAATTTACATTCCGCATTCTGATGTGTGGAAAACGATCCAACACAAAACTCACCGGCAAGTGTACCGGGTCGCATCAAGTAATAAAACTCACGGGAGTGAGGTCGATCCCACAGGGATTGAAGGATTGAGCAATTTTAGTTCAGTGGTTGATTTAGTCAAGCGAATCAAGTATTGGTTGAGTGATTTTGTATCCAACAGTAAGTAAATAGCAGGAAACGTAAAGGGAAATGGATGAATTGCAGAAATTAAAGAGAATTGGAAGTAAAGGTGCTGAATCTTAAAGAACAAGAAATTAAATGACTGAAACTTAAAGTGCAAGAAATGTAAATTGCAGTAACTTAAAGTGTAAGAAATATAAATTGCTTGAATAGAAAAGGGATTTGAGGACTGGGAATTCAGAATTTAAGCAAGGAAAATTAAATTGTAGCAATTAATAAAGCAGAAGATGAATTGGAAGTAACTAGAATTCAAACAGGAAGTGAGAATGTAATCGCAGCAGTGGTTCAACAGAAGAACCAAAAAGAAAATTGGGTCTCAGGACTCCAGAGACTAGATAGCAAAGTCTAGATCTCAATTGCCTTCCCAGATCCAAATTCACAAAGCAATTAACAAGAAATTAAAGATTGAAGCAGTAAATGAAATTGGATTCAAATCAATTATGCAGAAGGGAAATTAAAGAGATCTTAAATGGAGATTGAGACAGAAATTCCCCAATTCTTCACACCCAAGACTTAAACAAGAAAAGTAAAAAGTGCTCAAGCAAGAACGAGAAAGAAGAGAGATCAATTCTCCTTCCCAATTCTCTAAAATCTCAGTTCCAAGCTCTCAAAATCAAGTCTGAAGATGTGAAAATTCAAAAATAAAAAAGAAGGTCCTAATTACATCAAACTATCTCCTATTTATACACTTTCTGTTCTTGGATTTTTGGAATTTGGATGGGCTTTTGATTTGGTGAAGAAATGAATTAAATTGGATTTTTAATCCAATTTTCAGCCCATGAGAAAGTAGCTTCCAGGAGGCTGCCCTGCCCTTGTGGAGGGCAGAGCAGGAATTGGTGCATGCAGCCTCATTGCGTGCATGCTTGGTGCGTGTGATGCGTCAGGATGCTGCCCTGCCCTTGTGGAGGGCAGGGCAGTGTTGCCATGGTGCGCTTGCCTTGCTGCCCGTGCGTGCTTGCTGTGCGCCAAGCTCATGCCCGTGCCAATTTTGTGCGCTGGCCATGCACCACAAAATGCTGCCCTGCCCTTGTGGATGGCAGGGCAATGTTGCCACTTGGTGAAGTCCCAAGTTCGAAACTTGGTGGAGGCACACGCTGCTCCTTTTTCCTTGGTTTTCTTGGCACCAAAGTAATGCCTAGTTCCTTGCTTCCTCATGGTGCCGTGTTCGATTCTTGGAGATTGAAAGCAAGCCAATTTTTGCTTGTTTTCCTTGTGTTTGAGCGCTACTCCTTTCCTCCTTGTTCTTGGGTTCGAAACCCATAGGAAACACTAGGAAGCAATTTCCTTTGAATTATTTTTCATGAATGCCCGATATTGCTCTTGATGAGGGTAGGGCAGAGTTTTCGCTTCCTTTGGTCCTTGGCATAGAATTGTGCTCTGCTCTTGTTGTGGGCAGGGCAGTGATGCTTTTAAAGGCTTGGTTCATTATGCTGCTCTCCTGGAGGGCAGTGTGCTCTCATGGAGGGCAGTGTTTGCTTCCTTCTTCTATGTTGCACCACACTTCTCTTCTCTTGGCCACACTTCTTAAGCCACGTTTTTCTTCTTTTCTTCCTTTCTTCACCTACAAGAAACTAAAACAACCAATCAAAGTATCTCTAAACTCATAAGGTTTATAATTCATTAAAAATCAATAAATTTTAGCTCAAACCTCATGATTTAGCATCAATTTAATGGTGGTTGTTTGATTTAAAGAAGTTATGCATTTTCATTCCAAATCACTTACTTAGGATGCAAGAAAGTGCATAAAGACTAATGAAACAAGTGAATTTAGCTTGAAAAATGGGTATATAATGACTTGTCATCACAACACCAAACTTAAATCTTTCTTATCCCCAAGCAAGCATCAAAACTAAGAGAAAATGAAATGAACAAGAAGAGCAAACATATCCTTATTAGTCATATAGCAGAACTTGATTCATGGAGTTTTTATGCAGACAATGATAACTCAGTTATTATTTGCTGTTACATAATATACTTTTTTCCTCAAAGGCTTACTAAACTTGCTGTTATAAGGTTTACTCTTTACTTGCTCCCTTGCTAACTTTTCTTTTCTCATTTTGCTTAACAAGCTTATTATTCTTTGAAGGCTTGGTGTTAAATGTTGTAGTAGCCTTTGGCTTTATTTTTACTTAACATTTCTCCACCACAGACAATGGCTCACTATTTCCTCCTAGGATCATTGATGCCCAGCATCTCTTTGGATAACTAAATGTTCTGTATCTAGGTTGCTCTTTATTGTGGACTTTTAATTGGCCATCCCAAATCAGTTGATCTAAGTGACCGGGTTTTGAAATACCCCTCAGAATTTACTTGTCCAAGCATATCCTAGTACAAGAACACCACAGGCATGTGTCCTAGGGTCCAAGCTATTGGTGTCCAGCCTTTATTCTTTGTTTTTCTTGCCACATTGGCTTTTTCTACTTCCTTTTCTTTCTGTTTTATTTTTGTTCTCAAGGGCTTTTTCTTTATTGATAGGAACCTTTATAACAGCAAGCTAGCTCACACTTCAATGAAAATGACACTATGCAGCAATTATTTCATGAGTTATACATTTAATCAAACACATTTACCACCATTAACTTCCATTCTAACTTATGCAACATTGGATATTTACTTTCTAATTCAAACAATTCTCTTTTATTCAAGCATATGGGAAACAAAACAAAATTCAGCTAGGTGATGAATGACAAGCATCATGCAGATCAGCATTCTTATCAAACAATTTCACTTGCAACTAGATAAACACTTTAACAGGACATACAAGAATTTCTGAATTAAAACATTTCACAACAACAAGGATTAAGCTTAGATACAACCTTTGAAGTTGCAGCCCTTTGATTCTTCCTTCTGGTGTTCTCTTTGAGTTAAGATGCACAATATCTTCAATTGTTGACTCATGTCCTGCATAATTCTCAAAGTTGCTTGCTTCTCAAGCCCTTAAGTGCATGGTTAGTATGCATAAATTGAGTGTGGCTCTTGGATTTATTTTGGTGTGAGAACACCAAACTTGATTACTTGCCACTGCCTCTGATGCAACAAGTTAACCATATGTGAAACCTTGTGTCCTTGCTAAAGGTTATGGAATTAAAACAAAAAAAAACAGTTAAATAGTTGAATAGTTTGTCTGATTGCTTGGAGCTAGCATTATGCAAGAAGTGAGAACGTTCTTTTAAATGAGATTTTGGTGGAACACCAAACTTAGAATCCTTCATTCTCCCTTAAATTGTTTTGGTGTGCAACACCAAACTTAGCTCTTACTGAGGGAAAAATTCTTCACAATTGATATATAATTTTAAATTTTTTTTTTCAAAATTTCAAAATATACTGATGCATGATCCATCTCTGTATGATTTTGATTCCATGAATAGAAATTGATCTTCTGAATATTGTTACACATGCAGACACTAAACTTAGTATTTGGTCATATGCTTCATCAAAAATGATTATGCATATGTTCTAAGAATAACCCCCTTTTTGAAAAACAAATTTAGGTGTGCCTTAAGGCACACCGAACTTAGAAGTCTGACATATGCTTCAAAACAATATATGCATTTATATGAAAGTTCAAAATCATGCTCAGGTAATCATAACTTATTGAATAAAAGAAAGGACAGGAATCTTAAATCATGGGTTGCCTCCCATGAAGCGCTCTTTTATTGTCACTAGCTTGACATTGAACTCCCCTTTAGGGTGGTTGATGCTGGTGATGTCTCAACTTGTCCCCTCTCACTGTAAGCTTTCTCTGTGTGCCTTGATGCTCAATTTCAATGTGCTCAAGAGAGAGTACTTGGTTGACAGTGTAATGATCTTCTGTTCCCAGCTGTTGATATACTAGTTGCACCTTATCACCTTTGGAAAATCCTTCAGTTGGGATTTTTTTATTCTTCCACCCTTTGTAGGCCTTCTTCTTGTTCTTCATATTTTTCTTTCTTGTTGATCTTTCTCCCTTGACAGTGACTTGAGTTGTGATACCTCCCTTTTTGTTTATCATCCCAGCTTCTTTTTGAATTCCTTCTCCTTTTTGCACCTGCTCATTTTTCCGTTCTACTGCGTTGTTGGTTGCTTGCCTTGGAAGAAAGTCACTACTTGTCTTGCTTGTTCCTTCTTTACTTTGTGATTCTGGAAATACTTTCAGGGTGATGCTTTCTTCATGCATCCTGAGGGTTAGCTCTCCCTGCTCTATATCTACAATGGCTCTAGCAGTGGCCAAAAATGGTCGACCAAGTATTATGGAGTCATTCTCATTCTCTGCTGATTCTAGGATCACAAAGTCTGCAGGAAAGATGAACTTGTCAACCTTAATTAAAAGGTTTTCAATTAACCCTTTAGGATATACCACTGATTGGTCCACCAATTCCAAGGACATCTGTATTGGTTTCACCTCTCCTATGCCAAGCTTTTTCACTAAAGAGGATGGAATTAGATTTATGCTTGCTCCTAAGTCACACATCCCCTTGTCGATGAATAGATTTCCAATAGTGCAAGGTAGGAAGAAACCTCCAGGATCTTCAAGCTTGGGAGGAAGTCCTTTTCTGATTAGTGCACTGCATTTTTCAGTGAGCATTATAGTCTCCTTCTCATTCCAACTCCTCTTCTTGTTGATGAGCTCCTTTATGAACTTGGCATATAGAGGCATTTGCTCCAACGCCTCAGCCAAGGGTATGTTGATCTCTAGCTTCTTGAAAGTCTCAAGGAATTTGTGGAAGTGTTGATTCTTTGCTTCTTTTTGGAATCTCTGTGGATAAGGTAGTGGAGATGTACGACTCTTCTCCACTTGCTGCTGTTTTGGATTAGGTTCTTCCATGATCTGCTTTTCCTTCTTTAAATTCTGTGGTTGGTTGTTCTCTTCTGTGAGCTTTTCTAGGACATTCTTGCTTGTTATGTCCTTGTTGTTAGCTCCATCTTTCTCTGTTGGCTCTTTGTCATTCTTCATAAGTTTCTTAGTTGCTCCTTGGTTGCCATCCACCAATGTCTTTCCACTCCTTAATTGCACAGCTTTGCATTCTTCTTTTGGATTAGGAATGGTATCACTTGGTAGTGTGCTTGAAGGTCTCTCAATAGAAATCTGCTTGGAGATCTGTCCAATCTGTCTTTCTAGGCTCTTCATGGAAGCTTCTTGGTTCTTTGTTGTCAATTCTTGGTTCTTCATCATATTCTCCATGAGCATCTCCAGATTAGTAATCCTTTTAGAATCTTATGAGATTGGTTGGTTTTGGGGTGTTGATGGATGATGGTAAGTGTTTTGGTTAGTTGGTTGGTTATTGGGTGGATAATGGTTAGAGTTGGAGTAATTATTTTGGGGTTTTCTGTAAAAGTTTTGGTTAGTTGGTTACTGGTTGTGATTTTGGTTATTTCTTGGAGTGTTTTGAGCTGAGTTTCTTTGCCATGGTTGTTGGTTTTGGTTGTGGTTGTCTCCCCACCTAAGGTTTGGGTGGTTCTTCCAAGTTGGATTGTAGGTGTCACCATACACTTCATTTGATCCAGAATTTTGATTGTGCATATAGTGCACTTGCTCCTGTTGCTGTTCTTCTTGGTTCTCTTCATTCTGCCCCCAAGGAGTTGATGGTTGGCTTGTGGCACTCACTGATGCAACCTGAAGGCTATCAATTTTCTTGGCCATTTGCTCAAATTGTTGCTGAATTTACTGCTGCATCACTTTGTGTTGAGCCAAAATTGTATCCACTCCTTCCAATTCTAACACTCCCTTCCTCTGTGACGGCTGGCGTTGCCTTTGGTGAGCAAAGAAGTATTGGTTGTTGGCCACCATATCAATGAGGTTTTGAGCTTCCTTTGCAGTTTTCATCAATTGCAATGATCCTCCAGCTGAGTGATCAAGTGCCTCTTGAGCTTTCAGAGTAAGTCCTTCATAGAAGTTTTGCAGCTTGTCCCACTCAGTGAACATCTCTGGTGGACATTTCCTCAGTAGAGCCTTATGTCTTTCCCATGCCTCATATAAATTTTCAGCATCCATTTGAGTGAATGTTTGCACCTCAGTCTTCAATCTTATGATCCTTTGAGGGGGATAAAATTTGGCAAGAAACTTGCTCACCAAATCATCCCAAGTGTTGATGCTCTCCTTTGGAAATGTTTCTAGCCATTGAGTGGCTTTGTCCCTGAGAGAGAATGGAAACAACAGCAGCTTGTATATGTCAGGATGCACTCCATTGCTCTTAACTGTGTCACAAATCCTCAAGAAAGTGGATAGATGTTGGTTCGGGTCCTCCAATGGTCCTCCTCCAAAAGAGCAGTTGTTTTGGACCAATGTGATGAGTTGTGGCTTTAGTTCAAAGTTGTTTGCATTGACATTAGGGGTAAGAATGCTACTTCCACAATGTCTAACATTTGCAAATGTGTAGGAAGCCAGTACTCTTCTTTGTTGAGGGTTATTGTTGGCCCCTCCTTCTGGTTGATTGAGATTTGATGGATCTCCTTCCATCTCTTGGAATTCTTCCTCAGATTCTTCCTCTCCAACAATGTTCTTCCCTCTTTCAGCTCTTCTTAATCTTCGAAGAGTTCTTTGGTCAATTTCAGAGAGAATAGGAGAAGATCTTCCTGTACCTGACATACAAACACACAAGAAACACACAAAACCAGAAAACCAGTGAAGCTTCAATCTATTGCTAGAATGAAGTTTTAGTTAGTTTAAGCAAAAGTTCAAACAGTTAATGGGTTAATTAAAAATTAAAGAAACAGAAAAGAAAAAGTGCTTGATCTAGATCTCCACTTCACTTAATCATTGTCAATCTATTTCAATCCCCGGCAACGGCGCCAAAAACTTGATGTGTGGAAAACGATCCAACACAAAACTCACCGGTAAGTGTACCGGGTCGCATCAAGTAATAAAACTCACGGGAGTGAGGTTGATCCCACAATGATTGAAGGATTGAGCAATTTTAGTTCAGTGGTTGATTTAGTCAAGCGAATCAAGTATTGGTTGAGTGATTTTGTATCCAACAATAAGTAAATAGCAGGAAACGTAAATGGAGAGGGATGAATTGCAAAAATTAAAGAGAATTGGAAGTAAAGGTGCTGAATCTTAAAGAACAAGAAATTAAATGACTGAAACTTAAAGTGCAAGAAATGTAAATTGCAGTAACTTAAAGTGCAAGAAATATGAATTACTTGAATGGAAAAGGGATTTGAGGACTGGGAATTCAGAATTTAAGCAAGGAAAATTAAATTGCAGCAATTAATAAAGCAGAAGATGAATTGGAAGTAACTAGAATTCAAACAGGAAGTGAGAATGTAATCGCAGCAGTGGTTCAACAGAAGAACCAAAAAGAAAATTGGGTCTCAGGACTCCAGAGACTAGATAGCAAAGTCTAGATCTCAATTGCCTTCCCAGATCCAAATTCACAAAGCAATTAACAAGAAATTAAAGATTGAAGCAGTAAATGAAATTGGATTCAACTCAATTATGCAGAAGGGAAATTAAAGAGATCTTAAATGGAGATTGAGACAGAAATTCCTCAATTCTTCACACCCAAGACTTAAACAAGAAAAGTAAAAAGTGCTCAAGCAAGAACGAGGAAGAAGAGAGATCAATTCTCCTTCCCAATTCTCTAAAATCTCAGTTCCAAGCTCTCAAAATCAAGTCTGAAGATGTGAAAATTCAAAAATAAAAAAGAAGGGCCTAATTACATCAAACTATCTCCTATTTATACACTTTCTATTCTTGGATTTTTGGAATTTGGATGGACTTTTGATTTGGTGAAGAAATGAATTAAATTGGATTTTTAATCCAATTTTCAGCCCATGAGAAAGTAGCTTCCAGGAGGCTGCCCTGCCCTTGTGGAGGGCAGAGCAGGAATTGGTGCATGCGGCCTCATTGCGTGCATGCTTGGTGCGTGTGATGCGTCAAGATGTTGCCCTGCCCTTGTGGAGGGCAGGGCAGTGTTGCCATGGTGCGCTTGCCTTGCTGCCCGTGCGTGCTTGCTGTGCGCCAAGCTCATGCCCGTGCCAATTTTGTGCGCTGGCCATGCACCACAAAATGCTACCCTGCCCTTGTGGATGGCAGGGCAATGTTGCCACTTGGTGAAGTCCCAAGTTCAAAACTTGGTGGAGGCACACGCTGCTCCTTTTTCCTTGGTTTTCTTGGCACCAAAGTAACGCCTAGTTCCTTGCTTCCTCATGGTGACGTGTTCGATTCTTGGAGATTGAAAGTAAGCCAATTTTTGCTTGTTTTCCTTGTGTTTGAGCGCTACTCCTTTCCTCCTTGTTCTTGGGTTCGAAACCCATAGGAAACACTAGGAAGCAATTTCCTTTGAATTATTTTTCATGAATGCCCGATATTGCTCTTGAGGAGGGCAGGGCAGAGTTTTTGCTTCTTTTGGTCCTTGGCATAGAATTGTGCTCTGCTCTTATTGTGGGCAGGGCAGTGATGCTTTTAAAGGCTTGGTTCATTATGCTGCTCTCCTGGAGGGCAGTGTGCTCTCGTGGAGGGTAGTGTTTGCTTCCTTCTTCTATGTTGCACCACACTTCTCTTCTCTTGGCCACACTTCTTAAGCCACGTTTTTCTTCTTTTCTTCCTTTCTTCACCTACAAGAAACTAAAACAACCAATCAAAGTATCTCTAAACTCATAAGGTTTATAATTCATTAAAAATCAATAAATTTTAGCTCAAACCTCATGATTTAGCATCAATTTAATGGTGGTTGTTTGATTTAAAGAAGTTATGCATTTTCATTACAAATCACTTACTTAGGATGCAAGAAAGTGCATAAAGACTAATGAAACAAGTGAATTTAGCTTGAAAAATGGGTATATGATGACTTGTCATCACATTCCATGAGCAACTAAACCTCCATTGTTAAGGTTAGGAGCTCTGTCTATTTGTATGGATTGATTTTATTACTTTTTCTATTTTAATTCATGTATGGATTTATAATTTAAGAATTGTTTTCGCTTTTTATCTTATGAATTTGGGTGGAACTGAAGTATGACCCTCTTTCTATTTGTGTTCTTGTAAAACTTGGAAAAGCTCTTTACTTGAACAACATCTTGAAAACATATTCTTCTAAATTTTAATTATCTGGATTTAATGGGATACGTGACATATAATCCTTTTATTTTTGGGTAATTAGAGTTTTGTGGCTTATAAACTGGAATTTAATCATCCAGCTTCTAATTGGAATTAATTAACCAAGGAATTGGTAGTTAATGAATTTTAGAGGAGACTAGAAAGGTCTAAGAAATTAGGGTCTAGTCACATATAGTTTGCCATAAATTAAATCCTACATGATTAAAATAGTTAGTAAGAAAAGTTAATCCGGAAGAATAGATAACTCTGAAATCTTAACTGTTTTCTCCAATATTTTATTCCCAACTTATTCACCTGCCGTCTTCAAACTCTTAATTTACTGTTAAATGTTCTTTTGAACACTCCAACACTATTTTCTGCTTGCCTAACTAAGCCAATCACTCAATCATTGTTGCTTGATCCATCAATCCTCGTGGGATCGACCCTCACTCACCTGAGGTATTACTTGGTACGACCCGGTGCACTTGCCGGTTAGTTTGTGGTTTGTTAAATTACCGCACCACCCACCACCACTATTCTTCGGAAGCTAACGTATACCTCATCCAGTATAGGCAGAAGCAAGCTCAACCTTGGACCGGACGACTTATACTCGTATTATTCAACAAAAAACTATAACCTTGATGGTTGCAGAACAAACCTCTCAACATCTCTAATGTATAAAATAATGGGAGCAGTTTCTGAGATAGAAACTAAGACCTGCACAAAGAAAATGTTCTTAGAACTTCTTTTTCCAAAATCTATGTAATAGAGTAGGTTGTTATCAAATATGAGATAATAGAAGTTTAAGAAAATTAAATCCCCTTGTAAAGTGACAGAACAAATAGCTTTTCATAGAAATCTAAACTACTCATGCGCTTTAAAGGAGCTACAAACAAAATCTGAAATAGTAAGCATAATATTGCAACACAATAAGAAGCAACACTACTTATATTAGATGTAGCAAAGCCATTCCTCCTAAGTTTTAAAACAGTTTTCAAACCTTCAGCACCAACACTTTGTTGATGTAAAGTACCTATAAGATCAAAAGATAGTTATAAAATGAAATTAGCAATTAATATCTAAGACAATATCAATAATAATATGATGTCAATTAATGCAATTTTAAAAAATTGTCTAAAAAATTTGAGCTTTACTTTCTCTAGTACCTATAGTTTCAAATTGTTCAGTTAGCACAAACGTGAGGAAATCACACAGCTAACATAACCAAACGATTCATCTCAAATTAAATGAGACCTGCAACATTGAAAACAAGACACTTTGCAGAGCATGGTTCTTCACGTCCTGTCACCTTAGGTTTGAAGCTCCATGAACAATGGCAGAGTTTTGTCAATATCAACAATCTGCTGAAATTCAAAACCTTGTTGCATTACCAACCAAAGGCATAAGCACATGCTTATCAAAGCATCAATATTCTCATCACAGAAACTATACACCCATCCTAAATTTTTCATTCAACAAAAAAAATCAATATACTTGGCAAAGGAACAAAAAAATTTACAGCAACAAAAGATTTAGCTAAGTGATTTTTTAAGCAACACAACAACAAATTCAACTATTCAAGTATTAAACTCAACCCAGTGATGTTATTCAGCAACAAAATACAAATTCAACTATTCAAGTATTAAACTCAACCCAGTGATGTTATTCAGCAACAAAATTCAACTCAATGATGTTTAATAGCAACAAAAAAATTTGCTCAGGTTCAACAATAATTCTAAAATTCCAAATACTACAACAACAACAACCACCAGTCCACCATCATAAAATTCTAATTTCAAACCCTAAGATACACCGAAATTGACACTGAAAGTCTGAAAGAACTGGGTTGAAGGGATCTCACCTGGAAAGCTGACCAACTAAACTAATGGCCAAAACAAGAAGACCACCACCACCACCACCACTCAAGGGAGCAGATGCTGGTTCTGTGTGCTTCTGCAATTCACCTTAATGGTATAAAAACAGCAACAAATCAACCCTAAATACTAATAATCAGAAAAACAAAAGCATCAATCGACCACTAAACCTACATATATTACAATGTATCAACAAAATTTGAATGATTTGCCAACAAAATTTGGGAGGATGGTGTTTCTGATGGTGTATTTGATGAAGTCATCTAGAACAACAATAATATAAAACAACAATATATTACACTATTGAATAATCTGCCTGAATCAACAAAATTACAATCAACCAAATATAATCAACAACAATAAAGAATCTGTTAGTACACGGCAGAATTGCTTTACTCCAAAACAAGAAAAGTAAGGTTGATAAGTAGAAATTGGTTAGAAATTGATTTGATAAGTTACAGGTCTGGTTAGTTCTCATCTCAACATTTCTCATCATACATTGTAAAACCCTTACAGAATCGATAGATTAATCAGTTCCTCAGTTAATCAAATTATAACCCAATGAGGCAATAAGTTAATAACTGAATAAATTTAAAAAATTAAAAAAATCCCTGAGAAGAGGGAGACCAAGCACGACGAAGCAGAGTCTGGCAAGGGGAAGGCAGCATCGACGGTGAGCCACGCCGGACGAGGGCAAGACGACAACGACGACGACGTGAGACGCTGTCACGCAGAGGAGGCGACGAGCCAGGAAGGAGATGCACAGGGGCCGACGTGAGAGTCACGAGACGAAGCAGAGTAGCCCAACGGCGACGTATCAGTGGTGAAGGAACAACGATCTCCAACGGCGAGCTTGGTAGCAACCAGGCGCGACAGAGTTGGCAGCGTCCTCTCCTCTATCGCGTTTCCCGCAACAGCAGCTCTCTGTCTCAACATCTCACTCTCTTCCCTCTTCGTCAACGTCGACAGCGACACGTGGGACAGCGGCTCCACAGCGGTGATGCGTGACGCCGGCGCGGTTTTCTTCTTCTCCTTCTCTTCTTCTCTGTTTCGTGTGTCTGTGTGTAAGGGTATGTTGTGTGTGTGTTTCTTATGTTGAAGGAGGCTGAGGCTGCGGCTTTAGGGTTAGAAATGGGGGAAATTAGGGTTTTGAATTAATTTGGGAATTAGGGTTAGAAATTAGAATTTTATAAAAAAAATAAGAATAGATATGAATAGATACTTTGATAAAGTTAGAGGGTAGAGTAATTTTAACACCAAATATACTCCATTCAAAATATTTAAGAACATTATTTATCAACATATTGTAAAATTTAATTAATTATTTCTAATTTAAAATATAAAATGAACATATTAATCACATTCTTATAAAATATAGTTTAAACTCAATATTAATTATTCAAATTAAATTATATAACTTTTTATTATTTTTCTATCACCGGAATTTTAATTTCAATTTATAAAATAACTAATTATAATAAAAATTATACATAAATATTAACTGACTTAAACTTAAAGTATCTATAAAAATCAATCTAATCATTTCTAATAAATTAATTTTTAAGAGTTCAAATTAATAATGATAGAATTTATTTAAATTAAATTATATAATTCTTTCTTATTTTTCAATTACTAAAATTATAATTTCAATTATACCAAATATCCAATAAAAATTATATAAAAATTATAATTAATTTAAACTCCAATTATTATAAAAATTACATATAACTCCAAATTATTTTTAAATTTAAAGTATCATAAAGCTTTATTTAATTTCTTTCAGTAAATTAATTTTCTTAAAATAAAATCTTCAACAAATATAATAAATTTATTTATAAAAAAATTTGGGATGTTACAGTTGGGTTATGGTGGGTTTAGGACTAGTAGAGAGAGAAAAAAACCAGAGCTCTATGTTTTATTTTTAAGAGAATTTTTCAAAATTTTATTTAAATGGACGAGGTTGGCAAATAGCAAAATGAAAAATAAAGGTGAGGGGTAGAATTAGAATTTTTATTTTTTATATTTGTTTTTATTATTAAATTTTAATTATTTTTATTTATGTTTAATAATTAATTTTTTTAATTTAAAAAATTAATTTTTAATTAACATTTAAAACTTAATTATTAGTAAAATTATATATTAATTTTATAAAAAAAATATAAAATAATATAAATCATTTTTAAAAATAAACCATTTAATCTTTAATTTTTTTATAAAAAATAATTAATTAACACAAATAATATTTTAAAAAATAAAATTTTTAAAATAAAATAAAATTATCTTAAAGATTTTAACATTATAAAATAATTTTTTAATTACAAAAATTCTTGTATTTTGTGACAAACAAATAACTTGTTACAAATAATATTAAATTTCGTGACAAATTAATTTTTTGTTACAAAATAATTAGAGTTTTTGAAACAAATAGATATTTTATTACAAAAGATTTTACACTTTTGCAACAACTTCATCTTTTGTTACAAAATATTTTAAAATTTTGCAACAAAACATTGGTTCGTTACAAAAGCCAATATAATTTGTAACAAAAAAATCAAGTCATTACAAAATATCAAAACGTTTCGTAACAAATTGTATTGTTGTTACAAAACATTATTATTATGTAACAATTACAAATTTTTGTTACAAAAAATAATTTTTTGTAATAATTTTAAAATTTGTTATAAAATTTTTGTTATAAATATTCCATTCTCTTGTAGTAAAGTCATAATCAAAGGAGGAAGAGCAAAACAATCCTCCTCCGCCTCTTTAAACTGAGGCTGAGCTATTAGCTATTAATGAGTTTCTGAGGATAAAAAACCAACGAATTGCCAACTTATCAAACCAAAAGTAAAACAACCGAAGTAAGGAGAAAGAACAAAAAAATCCTGAGAATGACGATGATGACAACGACCACACTGCGGAAACCAAAGCCGTATTGATAGTCACTCCAAAGCCACCAGTAAAAAGAACTAATCCTTTCTTCAAGCAAACTATGAGCTTTTTTTACTAATGTTTCTAAGTTAGGATTGTTAGATTTATACAATTCTAGTTTGCGGGAGGGTGTTGCCTAGATTTTTTTTTATTAGTCTAATATTGATGGTAATTATTTATAGTAGGAGTACATAAGGAGTATATAAGGTTAACCACCAAATATTTTTTTTAGTTTTTGTTTTCATTCATTTAAAATTGGGTTAACTACCAAAAACGCCCCCGAATTATTCAAACACGGACAAAAATGCACCCGAATTTTATTATCAACAAAAATGCTTTTAAATAATTTTAAAATGCGACAAAAATATCCAACATTAAATATGTATTTTCAAAAAATACCTTAGAGATTGAATTTTGATGTAATTTTCTGCAAGTATAATTAAAAAATGATATATTATTATTCTTAAAATTTGGTGATTTTTATAAGTATATATTTTTTTGTAATTTTTTAAAAGTGTTATTAGTTGTTAATAAAAAAATTACAAATAAAATATATACTTAACGAAAAATTACCAAATTTTAAGGATAATAATATCTATTTTTTTAATCATGTTTGTAAATAATTGTATCAAAATTCAATCTTTAATATATATTTTGAGAAATACATATTTAATGTTTAGAAAAATATGTATTAGAGATTGAATATGTATTTCTTAGCAAAAAACCTGATATTAAATATGTATTTCTCAAAAAATATATTAGAGATTGAATTTCGATGTAAATTTTTACAAACATGATTAGAAAAATGATACATTATTATTTTTAAAATTTTGTAAATTTTTGTTAAGTATATATTATTTTGTGATTTTTTAAAAGTATTATTGGTTGTTAACAAAAAAAATATATATATATATATATAATTAACAAAAAATTACCAAATTTTAAGTATAATAATATCTTATTTTTATAATGATGCTTGCAAAAAATTGTATCAAAATTCAATCTCTAAAGTATTTTTTGAAAATATATATTTATTGTTGGGTATTTTTGTTGTGTTTTTAAATTACTTGAAGACATTTTTGTAGATTATAAAATTCGAGTATATTTATGTCATTGTTTAAATAATTTAGGGCATTTTTGGTGGTTAACCCTTTAAAATTTTTTAAAATGAGAAAAACTTATTTTTCTCTTCTCTTTCAACTTTCACTATTTCTTTCTCTCTTCTATTCATCAAACCATTAACATCACTAGTTGAATAGCTTAGTACATGAGATTCTCTTCAATTATTTTAAAAATTATACTTTGTAATGCATATATGATACTAATGATATTATATATGTGCAACAATTAACATAAAAGATAAACTCTAAAACAAATACTAATTAACTATGATATGAAAATTCTTTCTTTGTTCTTCATTTCCAAAAACTTTCTATGTTTATATCACAAATTGACATACACCAACACCACCTTATAAATTTCTAAAATTATTTATCCTTATTATGCCATAATTAATTGGACTCTATTATTTTTGAAATAAATTGATCAGTTAACTGGTCCAATTTATGATATTTAACAAGTTTCATATAAAAAAAATTAAAATTCAAAACACCAAAAAGTGTTAAAATAGAAAAAAAAATAGAGATAGAATCATCAGTCCCTACAGAATAATGAGCCGTAGTAATAAACACTAACAAAAAAATCTAAAAATGAGAAGAGAACAGAGATAAACGACAAGCAATGATTATCGAACATGAGAATCTCAAACTAGCTAGAGAAGCTCAAAGCCTAAGCAGTGATGATCGAGCATGGCGATGAATATTACCAAAAATACTGTAATAGCAACAACAATATTATTAAAATTAGGATTCAGAGTGCGAAAATAGAAAAGAAAAAGAAATAGGCAGAATATAGGTACATGCAAAATAGTAATCGGCAACAGTGAACAAACATGAGTAGGGAGGATCGAAGCTTAAAACTAAAGAATAATGATGAATGGTGCACGAAATTGCAATCACACTTTTGCAACTCCGCACAACTAACCAGCAAGTGCACTGGGTCGTCCAAGTAATACCTTGCGTGAGCAAGGGTCGATCCCACGGAGATTGTCGGCTTGAAGCAAGCTATGGTTATCTTGTAAATCTTAGTCAGGATATCAGAAATTATCAGGATTGATTGTGAAAAGCAAAAGAACATGAAATTGTTACTTGTTTTGCAGTAATGGAGAATAGGTTGAGGTTTGGAGATGCTCCATCTTCTGAATCTATGCTTTCCTACTGTCTTATTCTTCAAGCACGCAAGGCTCCTTCCATGGCAAGCTGTATGTAGGGTTTCACCGTTGTCAATGGCTACCTCCCATCCTCTCAGTGAAAACGATTGCATATGCTCTGTCACAGCACGCGGAATTCATCTGTCGGTTCTCGGTCAGGCCGGAATAGAATCCATCGATTCTTTTGCGTCTGTCACTAACGCCCCGCCTGCTAGGAGTTTGAAGCACGTCACAGTCATTCAATCATTGAATCCTACTCAGAATACCACAGACAAGGTTTAGACCTTCCGGATTCTCTTGAATGCCGCCATCAGTTCTAGCTTATACCACGAAGATTCCGGTTAAAGAATCCAAGAGATAACTACTCAATCTAAGGTAGAACGGAGGTGGTTGTCAGGCACACGTTCATGGTTGAGAATGATGATAATTGTCACGGATCATCACATTCATCCGGATTAAGAACAAGTATTATCTTAGAATGGAAGCAAGCATGATTGAATGAGAAACAGTAGTAATTGCATTAATCCATCAAGACACAGCAGAGCTCCTCACCCCCAACCATGGGGTTTAGAGACTCATGCCGTGGAAAGTACACAAAGAAAACGTGTAAAGTGTCATGAGGTACTGATACAATGTCAAAAGATCCTATTAATAGTGAACTAGTAATCCTAAGGTTTACAGAAATGAGTAAATGACGTAAAAATCCACTTCCGGGCCCACTTGGTGTGTGCTTGGGCTGAGCAATGAAGCATTTTCGTGTAGAGACCTTTTCTGGAGTTAAACGCCAGCTTTCATGCCAGTTTGGGCGTTTAACTCCAAGTTTTATGCCAGTTCCAGCGTTTAACGCTGGAATTTCTGAGGCCGAATTGCTACGCCGGTTTGGACCATCAAATCTCGGGCAAAGTATGGACTATCATATATTGCTGGAAAGCCCAGGATGTCTACTTTCCAATGCCGTTGAGAGCGCGCCAATTGGGCTTCTTTAGCTCCAGAAAATCCACTTCGAGTGCAGGGAGGTCAGAATCCAACAGCATCTGCAGTCCTTTTCAGTCTCTGAATCAGATTTTTGCTCAGAACCTTCAATTTCAGTCAGAAAATATCTGAAATCACAGAAAAACACACAAACTCATAGTAAAGTCCAGAAAAGTGAATTTTAATTAAAAACTAATAAAAATATACTAAAAACTAACTAAATCATACTAAAAACATACTAAAAACAATGCCAAAAAGCACACAAATTATCCGCTCATCACAACACCAAACTTAAATTGTTGCTTGTCCCCAAGCAACTGAAAATCAAAATAGGATAAAAAGAAGAGAATATACTATAGACTCCAAAATATCAAAGAAACATAGTTCCAATTAGATGAGCGGGACTAGTAGCTTTTTGCCTCCGAACAGTTTTGGCATCTCACTCTATCCTTTGAAGTTCAGAATGATTGGCATCTATGAGAACTCAGAACTCAAATAGTGTTATTGATTCTCCTAGTTAAGTATAATGATTCTTGAACATAGCTAGTGTATGAGTCTTGGCTGTGACCCAAAGCACTCTGTCTTCCAGTATTACCATCGGATACATACATGCCACAGACACATAATTGGGTGAACCTTTTTAGATTGTGACTTAGCTTTGCTAGAGTCCCCAATTAGAGGTGTCCAAGGTTCTTAAGCACACTCTTTTTGCTTTGGTTCACAACTTTATTTCTTTCTTTTTCTTTTTCTTCTTTTTTTTTCGAAAATTTTTTTTTTGTATTCACTGCTTTTTCTTGCTTCAAGAATCAATTTGATGATTTTTTTTCAGATCCTCAATAACAGTTCTCTTTCTCCTAATTCTTTCAAGAGCCAACAATTTTAACATTCTCAAAACAACAAATTCAAAAGACATATGCACTGTTCAAGCATTCATTCAGAAAACAAAAAGTATTGTCACCACATCAAACTAATTCAACTAGTTTCAGAGATAAATTCGAAATCCTGTACTTCTTGTTCTTTTGTGATTAAAGCATTTTTCATTTAAGAGAGGTGATGGATTCATAGGACATTCATAACTTTAAGGCATAAATTTTATTAATTATGAATTAAGAACAGGACTCAAATATAGATATAATATGAGACTAAAAAAAATAAAAATAGGAATAGAAAACAAAAGAAAAACGCAAAAATAGGCTCCTAATGATAGAGGTTTTCACAGAGTTAGGACTCAACAACCTTGATTTTGAGAAGTGGATGCTCCCTCAACTTGAGAGGAGAGCTTTTGGCGTTTCATCTCTTGGAGTTCACGCCCCTGCTTCTCTTGTTCCTTCAGCAATTTGCAGAGCATGCAGTTCTGATTCTGCTGTTCTTCCTTCAGTTGCTCCATAGTCTCTTGCAACTTGGAGATAGATGCTTCTAGGCTGGCCCAGTAGCCAATTTCAGGGAATTCAGGGAGGAACTCCTGCGCCCTCCTTTTGATAGAGTTGTCTTGCATTTGTCCTTCCATTGACTTCTTGGTGATTGGGTGTTCAATGGGTATGAACTCATCTGCTCCCATCTTCACCCCAGCCTCTTTACAGAGCAAGGAGATCAAGCTTGGGTAAGCCAGTTTGGCTTCAGGGGAATTCTTATTTGCAATTGTGTAAATCTCACAAGCAATCACATGATGGACCTCCACTTCTCTTCCAAGCATAATGCAATGAATCATCACTGCCCTCTTGATGGTGACCTCAGAACGGTTGCTAGTGGGTAGTATGGAACGCCCAATAAAGTCTAGCCAACCTCTTGCAATTGGCTTGAGGTCTCCCCTCTTGAGTTGGTTTGGGACACCCTTTGAATTGGTTATCCACTTAGTCCCAGGGAGGCATATGTCCTCTAGAACTTGATCCAACCCTTTATCTGCTCTCACCATCCTCCTATTGAAGGAGTCAGGATCATCTTGCAGTTGAGGTAGTTTGAAGATTTCTCTTATTTTGTCCAGATGGAAGTACATCACTTTCCCTCTGACCATGGTTCTGTAGGTATGGTAAGCAGTTCCAGTCATTCTCTGCTTATCTGTTAGCCACAGATTTGAGTAGAATTCCTGAACCATGTTCCTTCCAACCTTTATTTCAGGATTGGTTAGAACTTCCCAACCTCTGTTTCGAATTTGCTCTTGGATTCCCGGATATTCATCTTCTTTCAGATCAAATTTCACTTCCGGGATCACTGACCTCAGGCCCATTATTTTGTGATAATAGTCTTCATGTTCTTTGGTTAAGAACTTCTCTTGATTCCAAAGATTCTTTGGATTATTCTCTTTCTTTCCTCTTAAATTGGTTTGTTTTCCCTTAGGAGCCATGATCTTGATGAATCTTGGCTTAGTGATCACGGAAAAGCACACCAAACTTAGAGGTTTGCTTGTCCTCAAGCAAAAGAAAGGAAAGGAGAGAGGGAAGGGGGGAGCAAATTCGAATGGTGTGTAGGAATGATGGGGACAAACGTGTATTTATAAGGTGGGGAGGGGAGTTTTCGAAAAAAAGAGAGATTTGAAAGGAGATTTGAGAAGATATGGGAAGAAATTGAAAAAAGGGTGAATTTTTTTGAACAAAATTTTGGAAATGATTTGAGAGATTTGAAGAGTGATTTTGGATATTTGAAAATTTGAAAGTGAATGATGAGAGATTGAAATGTATTTTTGTAGAAAAATATGGGTGAAAAAAGGAAAGTTTGAAAAAATCTGATTTGAAAACAAAATTGTGGTCCCCCCACCTTTCTGGCGTTAAACGCCCAGAATGGTACCCATTCTGGCGTTTAACGCCCAATTGATGCCCTTTTTGGGCGTTTAACGCCCAGCCAGGTGCCCTGGCTGGCGTTAAACGCCAGAATTCCTTTATCACTGGGCGTTTTTCCAAAACGCCCAGGATGCTGCACACCTGGCGTTAAACGCCCAGAATGGTGCCCATTCTGGCATTTAACGCCCAAAATGGTACCATTACTGGCGTTAAACGCCCAGAATGGTACCCATTCTGGCGTTTAACGCCCAAAATGCCCCTTACTGGCGTTTTTTCGCCAGTAAGCTCATTTTCTCTGCTTTTTGAGCTGAATCCTTCTGTAACTCTGTGAATTCCTTCATTTTTGATACTTGCCTCTGTAAGAACAAATCATATAACCTCCTAATGACTGGGTTGCCTCCCAGCAAGCGCTTCTTTACTGTCTTTAGCTGGACTTCCACTGAGAATTATTCAAGTCTCAGTTTTGAGCATTCCTGCTCAAAATTGCCTTCAAGATAATGCTTGATTCTCTGTCCATTAACAATGAACTTTTTGTCAGAATCAATATCCTGAAGCTCAAAATATCCATATGGTGAAACTCCTGTAATCACATACGGACCCCTCCACCGGGATTTGAGTTTTCCTGGAAACAGTTTGAGCCTAGAGTTAAAGAGCAGAACTTTTTGTCCTGGCTCAAAGACTCTGGTTGACAACTTCTTGTCATGCCATTTCTTTGCCTTTTCCTTATAAATTTTTGCATTTTCAAAGGCATTGAGTCTGAACTCCTCTAGCTCATTTAGCTGAAGCAATCTTTTTTCACCAGCTAACTGTGCATCCATGTTCAGGAACCTGGTTGCCCAATAGGCTTTATGTTCCAGTTCCACGGGCAGATGACAGGCCTTCCCATACACCAATTGGTATGGAAAGGTTCCTATAGGAGTCTTGAATGCTGATCTGTATGCCCACAGAGCATCATCCAAGCTTTTTGCCCAATCCTTTCTCCGGGCTATCACAGTCCGTTCTAGGATTCTTTTTAGCTCTCTATTAGAGACTTCAGCTTGCCCATTTGTCTGTGGATGATACGGAGTTGCCACTTTATGGCTGATTCCATATCTAACCATAGCAGAGTATAGCTGTTTATTGCAGAAATGAGTGCCCCCATCACTGATTAGTACTCTGGGAACACCAAACCTGCTGAAGATGTGTTTCTGGAGGAATTTTAGCACGGTCTTGGTATCATTAGTGGGTGTAGCAATTGCTTCTACCCACTTAGATACGTAGTCCACTGCCACCAGAATGTAAGTGTTTGAGTATGATGGTGGGAATGGACCCATGAAGTCAATTCCCCATACATCAAACAATTCTATCTCTAATATCCCTTGTTGAGGCATGGCGTATCCATGAGGCAGGTTACCAGCTCTTTGGCAACTGTCACAGTTACGCACAAACTCTCGGGAATCTTTATAGAGAGTAGGCCAGTAGAAGCCACATTGGAGGACTTTAGTGGCTGTTCGCTCACTTCCAAAATGTCCTCCATACTGTGATCCATGGCAGTGCCATAGGATCCTTTGTGCTTCTTCCCTGGGTACACATCTGCGGATCACTCCGTCAGCACATCTCTTAAAGAGATATGGTTCATCCCAGAGGTAGTACTTGGCATCTGAAATTAATTTCTTTCTCTGCACGTAGCTGTACTCTTTGGGTATGAACCTCACAGCTTTATAATTTGCAATATCTGCAAACCATGGAGCTTCCTGAATGGCAAAGAGTTGCTCATCTGGGAAAGTCTCAGAAATCTCAGTAGAAGGGAGGGACGCCCCAGCTACTGGTTCTATTCGGGACAGATGATCAGCTACTTGGTTCTCTGTCCCTTTTCTGTCTCTTATTTCTATATCAAACTCTTGCAGAAGCAACACCCATCTTATAAGCCTGGGTTTTGAATCCTGCTTTGTGAGTAAGTATTTAAGAGCAGCATGGTCAGTGTACACAACCACTTTGGATCCCACTAGATAGGATCTAAACTTGTCAATGGCATAGACCACTGCAAGTAACTCTTTTTCTGTGGTTGTGTAGTTCTTCTGTGCGTCATTTAGAACACGGCTGGCATAGTAAATGACGTGCAGAAGCTTGTTATGCCTCTGTCCCAACACTGCACCAATGGCATGGTCACTGGCATCACACATTAGTTCAAATGGCAATGTCCAATCTGGTGCAGAGATAACTGGTGCTGTGACCAACTTAGCTTTCAGGGTCTCAAATGCCTGCAGACACTGTGTGTCAAACACAAATGGTGTGTCAGCAGCTAACAGGTTACTCAAAGGTTTTGCAATTTTCGAAAAATCCTTTATAAACCTTCTATAAAATCCTGCATGCCCCAGAAAGCTTCTGATTGCCTTAACATTGGCAGGTGGTGGTAATTTTTCAATTACCTCTACCTTTGCCTTATCCACCTCTATTCCCTTACTTGAAATTTTGTGCCCAAGGACAATTCCTTCAGTCACCATAAAGTGACATTTCTCCCAGTTTAAAACCAGGTTAGTCTCTTGGCACCTTTTCAAGACAAGTGCTAGGTGATTAAGACAGGAGCTAAATGAGTCTCCATATACTGAAAAGTCATCCATGAAGACTTCCAGAAATTTCTCTACCATATCTGAGAAGATAGAGAGCATGCACCTTTGAAAGGTTGCAGGTGCATTGCACAGACCAAAAGGCATCCTTCTGTAGGCAAACACGCCAGAAGGGCAAGTGAATGCTGTTTTCTCTTGGTCCTGAGGATCTACTGCAATTTGGTTGTAGCCTGAATAGCCATCCAAAAAGCAGTAATAATCATGGCCAGCTAGTCTTTCTAGCATTTGGTCTATGAATGGTAAAGGGAAATGATCCTTTCTGGTGGCTGTGTTGAGCCTTCTGTAATCAATACACATGCGCCACCCTGTGACTGTCCTTGTAGGAACCAGTTCATTTTTTTCATTATGAACCACTGTCATGCCTCCCTTTTTGGGAACAACTTGGACAGGGCTCACCCAGGGGCTATCAGAAATAGGATAAATAATCCCAGCCTCTAGTAATTTAGTGACCTCTTTCTGCACCACTTCCTTCATGGCTGGATTTAGCCTTCTCTGTGGTTGGACCACTGGTTTGGCATTATCCTCCAATAGGATCTTGTGCATGCATCTAGCTGGGCTAATGCCCTTAAGATCACTTATGGACCACCCAAAAGCTGTCTTGTGTGTCCTTAGCACTTGAATCAGTGCTTCCTCTTCCTGTAAATTTAAAGCAGAGCTTATAATCACTGGAAAAGTGTCACCCTCTCCCAGAAATGCATATTTCAGGGATGGTGGTAGTGGTTTGAGTTCAGGCTTAGGAGGCTTATCCTCTTCCTGAGGAATTTTCGAAAATTTCCTTGCCTCCTCTGGTTCCTCTTGATCAGGTTGAGCATCCTTGAAGATGTTCTCAAGCTCTGATTCTAGGCTTTCAGCCATATTGATCTCTTCTACCAGAGAGTCAATAATGTCAGCGCCCATGCAGTCATTTGGTGTGTCTGGATGCTGCATGGCTTTTACAGCATTTAACTTGAACTCATCCTCATTGACTCTCAGGGTTACTTCCCCTTTTTGTACATCAATGAGAGTTCGTCCAGTTGCTAGGAAAGGTCTTCCTAGAATGAGAGTTGCACTCTTGTGCTCCTCCATCTCCAGCACCACAAAGTCAGTTGGAAAGGCGAATGGCCCAACCTTGACAATCATATCCTCTATTATGCCTGATGGATGTTTAATGGAGCCATCAGCAAGTTGGAGGCATATCCTGGTTGGTTTGACTTCTCCAGTCAACCCAAGCTTTCTGATAGTGGATGCAGGTATTAGATTGATGCTTGCTCCAAGATCACATAGAGCTGTCTTGGTGCAAGTGCCTTCTAATGTGCATGGTATCAGAAAGCTTCCAGGATCTTGAAGCTTTTCTGGTAAGCTTTTCAGAATGACTGCACTGCATTCTTCAGTGAGAAACACTTTTTCAGTTTCTCTCCAATCCTTCTTATGGCTTAAGATTTCCTTCATGAACTTAGCATAAGAAGGTATTTGCTCAAGTGCCTCTGCAAACGGAATCTTTATTTCAAGAGTCCTTAAATAGTCTGCAAAGCGGGCAAATTGCTTATCCTGTTCCGCTTTGCGGAGTTTCTGAGGATAAGGCATCTTGGCTTGATATTCTTCAACCTTAGATGCTGCAGGTTTATTCCTTACAGAAGTGGTTGAAGAAGTCGTTTTAGAGGGATTACTGTCAGCACTCTCAGGTGTCTGATCTTCCCTTGGCGTTTGAACGCCAGGAATGGGTGAAGTTTGGGCGTTAAACGCCAACTTCTCTCCCTTTTCTGGCGTTTGAACGCCAGAACTAGGCAAGGAATGGGCGTTTAACGCCAACTTTCCTTCCCTTTCTGGCGTTTGAACGCCAATAACATTCCTCTCTGGGCTCTTACTGTCCTCAGAGGGATTTTGAACAGTGGTTTGGTTATCCTCTGTCAATTGTTCCCTGTTTGGCTTTTTATTCTTTTGAGCAGTGGTATTCAGTGTCTTCCCACTCCTTAGTTGAACTGCTTGACACTCCTCTGTTATCTGTTTAGATATTTGTTGTTTTGCCTGATTCAACTGTAGTTCTATGCTCTTGTTAGCAACTTTAGTTTCATAGAGCATCTCTTTAAATTCTGCTAACTGTTCTGTCATCAGGAGTAGTTGTTGATTAAGCTCAATTATCTGTTCTTGAGGATTAGGGTCAGTGACTACTGCCATGACTTCCTCTTTTGGAGAGAACTCATTGCTAGAGTACAAATATTGGTTTCTAGCAACAGTGTCTATAAGCTCTTGAGCTTCTTCAATTGTCTTCCTCATGTGTATAGATCCACCAGCTGAGTGGTCTAAAGACATCTGAGCTTTTTCTGTAAGCCCATAGTAGAAAATGTCTAACTGTACCCACTCTGAAAACATTTCAGAGGGACATTTCCTTAGCATACCTCTATACCTCTCCCAGGCATTGTAAAGGGATTCATTATCCTCTTGTTTAAAGCCTTGGATGTCCAGCCTTAGCTGTGTCATCCTCTTTGGAGGGTAAAAATGATTCAGGAATTTGTCTGACAGCTGTTTCCATGTCTTTATGCTTGCTGTAGGTTGGTTATTTAACCACCTTTTAGCTTGATCTTTTACAGCAAATGGAAACAGTAATAGTCTGTAGACATCCTGATCCACCTCTTTATCATGTACTGTGTCAGCAATTTGTAAGAACTGTGCCAGAAACTCAGTAGGTTCTTCCTGTAGAAGACCGGAATACTGGCAATTTTGCTGCACTATGATAATGAGTTGAGGATTTAGCTCAAAGCTGCTTGCTTTGATGGGAGGTGTACAGATGCTACTCCCATATGCAGCTGTAATGGGGTTAGCATATGACCCCAGAGTCCTTTTGGACTGATCAATCCCACTTATGTCCATAATGGACAAAAGGGAAATGATAATGATTGCAAACAGATAAATTTTGTTTTTTTTTTTAAATTAACCGAAAATAAAATAAAATAAAATAAAACAAAAGAAAACTAAAATAAAAATTTGAAAATTAAAAATAAAATAAGATCAAAGCAAATTGAGAACTGAATCAATTAGTTAATTAAAAAGATTGTGAAAACAGCAATTAGAAAGATATGATTGAAAAATTTTTTTGAAAAAGATTTGATTTTTGAAAAGAGGAAAGAGAAAAACAACAAAAAGTCACCAAACTTAAAATTTTTAGAAAATCAAACACTAATTTTCGAAAATTTTAAAGGAAAAACACAAAGAGGACACCAAACTTAGAATTTTTATGAATCAAAAAGGGACTAAGAACATGCAAAATTCGAAAATCAAAAGAAAAACAAAAGCATGCAATTGACACCAAACTTAAAATATGAAACTAGACTCAACTAAAAGACTCTAAACCAACAAAAATAAAACAGTCCTAATCTAAGCAACAAGATAAACCGTCAGTTGTCCAAACTCGAACAATTCCCGGCAACGGCGCCAAAAACTTGGTGCACGAAATTGCAATCACACTTTTGCAACTCCGCACAACTAACCAGCAAGTGCACTGGGTCGTCCAAGTAATACCTTGCGTGAGCAAGGGTCGATCCCACGGAGATTGTCGGCTTGAAGCAAGCTATGGTTATCTTGTAAATCTTAGTCAGGATATCAGAAATTATCAGGATTGATTGTGAAAAGCAAAAGAACATGAAATTGTTACTTGTTTTGCAGTAATGGAGAATAGGTTGAGGTTTGGAGATGCTCCATCTTCTGAATCTCTGCTTTCCTACTGTCTTCTTCTTCAAGCACGCAAGGCTCCTTCCATGGCAAGCTGTATGTAGGGTTTCACTGTTGTCAATGGCTACCTCCCATCCTCTCAGTGAAAACGATTGCATATGCTCTGTCACAGCACGCGAAATTCATCTGTCGGTTCTCGGTCAGGCCGGAATAGAATCCATCGATTCTTTTGCGTCTGTCACTAACGCCCCGCCTGCTAGGAGTTTGAAGCACGTCACAGTCATTCAATCATTGAATCCTACTCAGAATACCACAGACAAGGTTTAGACCTTCCGGATTCTCTTGAATGCCGCCATCAGTTCTAGCTTATACCACGAAGATTCCGGTTAAAGAATCCAAGAGATAACTACTCAATCTAAGGTAGAACGGAGGTGGTTGTCAGGCACACGTTCATGGTTGAGAATGATGATGATTGTCACGGATCATCACATTCATCCGGATTAAGAACAAGTATTATCTTAGAATGGAAGCAGGCATGATTGAATGAGAAACAGTAGTAATTGCATTAATCCATCAAGACACAGCAGAGCTCCTCACCCCCAACCATGGGGTTTAGAGACTCATGCCGTGGAAAGTACACAAAGAAAACGTGTAAAGTGTCATGAGGTACTGATACAATGTCAAAAGATCCTATTAATAGTGAACTAGTAATCCTAAGGTTTACAGAAATGAGTAAATGACGTAAAAATCCACTTCCGGGCCCACTTGGTGTGTGCTTGGGCTGAGCAATGAAGCATTTTCGTGTAGAGACCTTTTCTGGAGTTAAACGCCAGCTTTCATGCCAGTTTGGGCGTTTAACTCCAAGTTTTATGCCAGTTCCAGCGTTTAACGCTGGAATTTCTGAGGCCGAATTGCTACGCCGGTTTGGGCCATCAAATCTCGGGCAAAGTATGGACTATCATATATTGCTGGAAAGCCCAGGATGTCTACTTTCCAATGCCGTTGAGAGCGCGCCAATTGAGCTTCTGTAGCTCCAGAAAATCCACTTCGAGTGCAGGGAGGTCAGAATCCAACAGCATCTGCAGTCCTTTTCAGTCTCTGAATCAGATTTTTGCTCAGAACCTTCAATTTCAGTCAGAAAATACCTGAAATCACAGAAAAATACACAAACTCATAGTAAAGTCCAGAAAAGTGAATTTTAATTAAAAACTAATAAAAATATACTAAAAACTAACTAAATCATACTAAAAACATACTAAAAACAATGCCAAAAAGCACACAAATTATCCGCTCATCAATGAACGAGCAGAAAGGAACGTGCGTCAATGTCTCAATGCCATCATCGGATGGGTTGAACGAGAAGAAGGAATGAGACATTTTGAATGATCTTGTGTTTGTGATTTCAAACATTTAAGGTTGGGGTTTTGTTTCACTGCCGAAAAAGATAGAGATGATGAATTGAATTAGAGTTTTGTTTTACTGAAGGGTTGGGTTTTGTTGGGGTAGAGAACTAGGATCCTTCCTGAAAATAATACAAGAAGGATCCTATACTAATACTACCCTCCTCTTCCCACAAGGGAATACTGGCTTGCTTTAGTTAAGAAAGGTAGTGGCCTTACTCTATTCTTTCGGAATAGCGGCCCTCGGTAACAGCAAACTTTTTCAACTTTTACTTTAATTGCACTTAATCTAACAAAATCCTACCCTGTGAACTTAAGTCAAGCCTAACCTCACTCTTATATATATATATATATATATATATAGGAAAAAAAGAGTGATTTTTGTTAAAATATTTGTAAGAAAGATTAAAATTTTAAGAAAAAAGATATTAATTTATTTTAGCCAACATTTATAAGTTGATATTTATTAAAAATTTAAAAGTAACTTTCATAAAATGTAATATATAAATATAGTAAATATTGTCTATTTAATTAGAGCAATATTTTTTATATGTTTTTTAATTATTTAAAAATAAAAACACTTATAACAGGTTGATTAAAAAAGATTGGAATAGTCTTATTTTTTGCAATATATAAATATTAAGAATTATTTTTTATTATTTTAGACAACACTTTTTGAGTATTATTTAAAATACATGTTGTTATAGATAAAAATTATTGTAATATATTCTTCTATCGATAATATTAAAAAGATAAAAAAGTCAAAATTTATCTTATTTAATATTCATTATTTATTACAATAATTAATAAGTACTAAATAAAATAACTTCTAATTAATTTTGGCTAATTATTTTTTGTTATCAAATATTTCTATTGATTCATGTATCCCATTTTTGGTAGTTTCATATCGGTAAGGATTCTCCAAGAGTATGGTGCCACTGCTAAGAAATTGTGCAAAAAAAATTGAAACAGCCTTTAATAACAATCTTTAATTGTATATTGTTGTAAAATAAATAAATAAATAATAAATAAAAATAAAATAAAAAAATATAAATAGAAGATTCTAATATTAATATTTATTAATATTATTATTTTAATATAATAGAAGTGAATCATATATATTTACTAATATTATATATATTGCAGCTTAGACTCGGAAAAATAGAGAAAGAGAGATAATTTATTGTAGCATATATATGAAAAGAGAGAAGAGTATTTTTGTTGTACATATATTGTTTGAGACCTCTTCACTAGTTATACACGCACAATATTTACTTTTTCCACTTCATTTAAGTTCAGTTTAATTTGGGAGCTTCATTCTTTTATCATAGGAAAACTGAGCCGTTCATATAATGAATCAAAGTCACATACCATTAATTGAATGAACATCCATATCCATATCACAATACTCTCTCATATAATGAATCAAAGTCACATACCATTAATTGAATGAACAACCATATCTATATTACAATATTCTCCCTTAGATGTCTATTTAGAATTATGCCTCATTAAAACCTTATTAAAGAAAAATCCAATAAAAAAAGACTTTAGTGAAAGGTAAAGATTACAATATCCTATGTGATGATGACTGCTTCATTAAAAAGCTTGTCAAGAAAAACCCAATAGGGACAAAAAATTAACCAAAGAAAAAAGAGTAAAGTTTTCCCTCTTTTGTTCACATTATTTAATATCTCAAAATTGGCACATCCCAATCTGATGTACCAATTTTTGAAAGGAGGATTTTGAAAGTGACTTTGTAAATAAATCTGTTAGATTATCACTTGAGCAGATCTATTGGACATCAATTGTTCTTCGAGTTGAAGATCATGAATGAAGAAGAATTTGAGAGAAATATGCTTTGTTCTATCACCTTTGATGTATCCACCTTTGAATTGAGCAATGCATGCTATATTATCTTCAAACAGAACAGTTGGAGCTATCTTATGATCAATCAGTACACATGATGACAGAATATATTAGATCAAATTCCTAAGCCAAAAACATTCACGATTAGTTTCATGTATCGCTAGTATTTCAGCATGATTAGAAGATGTTGCTGTAATTGTCTGTTTCATGGACCTCCATGATATAGATGTACTACCACATGTGAACATGTATCCTGTTTGATATCTACCTTTGTGTGGATCAGATAAGTATCCTGTATCTGCATAGCCAACTAGTTGTGACTTGGATCCATATGGATAAAACAATTTCATATCAACCGTTCCATGAAGATATCGAAAGATTTGTTTGATTTCATTCCAATATTTTCTGATTAGAGAGAAACTATACCTTACTAGTAAATTCATAACAAATGATATATCAGACCGTGTATTATTAGCAAGATACATTAGTTCCCCAATGACACTGAGATATGGTACTTCAGGACCAATGATATCTTCATTTTCTTCTTTGGGATGAAATTGATACTTTTCTACATCCAAGAGATTCTACGATCATTGGGGTACTTAATGTATGTGACTTATCCATATAAAATTTCTTCAAGATCTTTTCTGTGTATGTTGTTTGATAAATAAAGATTTCATTTTTTGTTTGCTCGATCTACAGGCCGAGATAAAATTTAGTTTTTCCAATATCTTTCATCTCAAACTCTTCTTTTAGAGTTTTTATAATTATTGAAATTTCTTCAGGGGTTCCAATGATATTTAAATCATCAACGTACACAGAAAATATAATAAATCCAGATGCAAATTTCTTTATGAAAACACATGGGGAGATATCATCATTCTTAAATCCGTTTTTTGCCAGATACTCAGTAAGACGATTATACCACATTCATCCAAATTGTTTTAGACCATATAAAGATCTCTGCAATTTGACTGAGTATAACCTCTGTGAATATTCATTGGATGGTTTAGATATCTTTAGTCCTTCAGGGACTTTCATATAAATATCACGATCTAATGATCCGTATAAATAGGCTATTACCACATCCATTAGATGCATATGTAGTTTATGGTATGTGGATAAACTGACCAAATAACGTAATGTTATTGTATCTACTATAAGGGAATATGTTTTTTCATAGTCTATATCGGGCCTTTGTGAAAAATCTTGCGCCACAAGTCGAGTTTTGTAACGTACAACTTCATTTTTCTCATTTTGTTTTTTCACAAATACCTATCTGACTCCAACAGGTTTTACATCTTCTGGTGTATGGACTACAGGTCCAAAGACTTCACGTTTTGCAAGTGAGTCTAACTCAGTCTTCATAGCTTCTTTCTATTTCGGTCAATCATTTCTTTGTCGATATTATTCAGTTGTTCTTGACTCAAGATCCTTACTTTCATGCATGATATTTAATGTCACATTATATGAAAATATTTCATTGACAATTGTTTTATTTTGGTTCCATTTTTCTCTTGTAAAGACATAATTTCTCGAGATCTCGTCATTTTCACAATTTTCAGGTACCTAAACGTCTTCTGACATTAAAACTATGTCTTTAGAATTTTAGACAACTGCAAGTGTCTTTACTATGTCTTTATCTTTTTTCAATAGAAATATTATTTACCTCTTTTTTTTTGAGAATTTTTGTCTTTAGAACTCACAGGCCTACCATGCTTCTGACGTGAATTTGTTTTGGTGACCATTTGTTTGATTGGGACATCAATTTAAATTAGAGTATTTTTAGCTGGTATATATAGGATTTAGTTATCCTTTTCATATTAGAAAATGTATCAGGTAATTCATTTATTATTCTTTGCAAATGTATAATCTTTTGAACTTTTAGTTCACATTACTCTGATCGAGGATCTAAATGTATCAAGGATAATGTATTCCAATTAAGATCCTTTTCAGGAAGCTTATTCTCTCCTCCTAATGTTGGAAAATTTGATTAATCAAAATGATCATCTGCAAATCGGGCTTTAAATACATCTCCAGTTTGTATCTCAAGATACCTTACTATAGAGGGAGAATTATATCCAACATATATCCACAATTTTCTTTGGGGTCTTATTTTGGTGCGAGAAGGTGGTGCAATAGGAACATATATCACACACTCGAATATTTTTAAATGAAAAATATTTGGCTGCTGGCCAAAAGCTAATTACATATGAGAGAATTGATGGTAACTTATTGGCCTCAAACGAATAAAGTGTTGCGACATGTAAAATAGCATACCCTCAAGCTGAGGTTGGGAGATTTGTTCTCATAAGTAAGGCTCTAGCAATTAATTGGAGGCGTTTAATAAGTGATTCTGCTAACTCATTTTGTATGTGAACATGAGCTACTGGAAATGTTCAACGCTTATTCTGTAAGCCATACAATAAGCATCACAGGCTTCGAAAGTAAATTCACCAGCATTATCAAGACAAATTGCTTTGATTGGATTTTCTGGAAGCTATGCTTATAGTCGAATAATTCGAGCAAGTAATCTCGCAAACGCCAAGTTGCGAGAAGACAATAAGCACACATGTGACCATCTTAAAGATGTGTCTATTAGGATCATAAAATATCTAAAAGATCCACATGGTGGATGAGATCTACATATATCACCTTGAATCCTTTCTAGGAATTCAGGGGACTCAAATCAAATCTTTATTGGTGATGGCCTTAAAATTAGCTTTCCTTGAGAACATGCAACACAACAAAATTCACTAGATTTAAGAATCTTCTGATTCTTTAGTGAATGTCCATAGGAGTTTTCAATAATTCTCCGCATCATTGTTGTTCTCGAATGACCTAATTGATCATGCCAAATTATAAATTCATTTGGGTTGGTAAACTTTGGGTTTATACTGAAATGTGATTCAATTGCAGTAATTTTAGTATAATATAACCCAGATAAAAGTTAGGATAACTTTTCTAATATAACATTTTTATTTGAATCATAAATACTCATGATTTTTCTCATTTATTATTTTAATATGATATCCATTTCGACAAATATCTTTAAAACTCAACAAGTTTCTTAGCCTGCGTTTGTTTACAAAGACAGGACACTAAGATAGGGACAGTGAGACACAAAATCGTGTTTGATAGAGAAAACATGGACAGAGACAATGTGTCAAGAGATACTGAATTAGTATATTTTGTGTCCATCCTGACAGGAAGGACACGGAGACACTAACAAGGGACACAACTTATTTTTCATTTTTTTCATTATTCTTGTTAATTTTTTAAAATTATATTTTATTATTATTATATTTTCATCTCAATTTTTTTAATGAAAAAATGAGAATAAATTAAATTTTCATAATTTGTTCTAGTTTATCACCAAACAGAATACAAAAACACAAAATTTTGTGTATCTGTCCCTTATGTCTTGTTCTCGGTGTCTTGTCCTGTCCTGTTCTCATAAACAATCGCAACCTTAGAGACTTAGTAGAGAATAGTGCATTATTTATTATGAATTTTGTTCTTCCGAGAAACAAAATTATAGTTTTTCCAGAGCCTTATATCACATTGCCTGAACCAATAATAGTATTAACATATTCCTCTTTTGGTACAAGATGTGTAAAATATATATTACTTTTGAGAATGGTATGCGAATTTGCACTATCTGCAAGGCAAATATCTTCATTATATGCCCTTGTCAATTTCTTCAAAGACAAATAATAATAATAAAATGAGTAAAAGTATATGCACAGTAAAATTATATTCCTGATTGGAATTGTTTTTCTAAAAAGCATTGTTCATAAAAATAGTGTCATATACTAAAAGTTTTATTATTATTACTATTATTATTATTTTAGAACTTGACACATTTAGTAATTTTAAAATTCATAAATATAAATATTTTATGAGACATTGTTTATATACATCATACTTGAAATTTAAATACATAGGGAATAAAACTTAACATTATTTATTTACATGAGTACTTAACAAACACATATTAAACCTTTTTATCATTGATCAAATGACCAATATTTCTTTCAAGATCCTCAAAGAAATCAGATACTTTATAATGAGTGGTGTAATTTTCAACAACATCTTTTAAAACAAAATTCGTCCTTTTCTTTGTCATCTTTTTTCAAGGATTTTTGATAAAGATCAATTAGGTTCCTTGAGATACGACAGGTATGCGACCAATGGCTCTTCCACCACAACGAAAATATTTATCTTCTGTTGATTTATTTTATCCATTATTTTTTTCTTTATCCCACTTCTGGTGAGATCTTTTCTTGTCTTCGATAATTTTCTTCCTTACATAATTTTTTTGTTACCAAAACTTTGCCATTTACCTCTTCTAGAGTTATGATTTGTTGCATTTGCTTTAGGAAATAGGACAGCGCCAGCTGGACGTGCTTCATGATTTATTGAAAGTAATTTATTGTTATGCTCAGCAACAAGAAGGCAAGAAATTAACTAAGAATATTTTTTAAATTCTTTTTCTCGATACTGCTGTTGTATTCGAGACATGAAAGGCTGAAAAAGTTTTCTCTAACATGCCATTATTAGTTATCGTTTCTCTACATAATTTCATTGATGAGATAATTCAAAACATTGTTGAATTGTATTCATTTATGGATTTAAAATCCTGAAGATGTAAGTGCGTCCACTCATATCGGGCTTTAAGAAGTATCACTATTTTTTTATGATTATACTTTTTTTAAGGTTTTTCCACATATCTGTAGAATCTTTTAGTGTGAGATATTCATTTTTCAATTCTTCGTCAAAATGACGACAAAGGAAGATCATGGCTTTGCCTTTTATCCTTTTGGGATGCATTATTTTCAGCCTTATTGGTATCTCCTAAATCCATTGAACCAAGATGAATTTCGGCATCTAGTATCCATGATAGGTAATTGTTTCCAGATATATCAAAAATATTAAATTTAAAATGAGAGAGTTTCGACATAATAAAAATTTATTATTTGAATCTTTTTAAATTTTGATTAGAATCTTGTGCTGATAATGTGTTGTAAAATAAATAAATAAATAAATAAATATAAAATAAAAAAAATCTAATATTAATATTCATTAATACTATTATTTCAGTATAATAGAAGTGAATTATATATTTATTAATATTATATATGTTGTAATTTATACTCAAAAAAATAAAAAAAAATTTATTGCAGCATATATATATATATATATATATATATATATATAAAGAGTATTTTTGTTATATATATATTATCTGAGATCTTCTCACTATTTATACACATACAATATTATTTACTTTTTTAATTTTATTTAAATTCAGTTTAATTTAAAAATTTTATTCTTTTATCATAAAGAAAACTGAACCGCCTATATAATAAATCAAAATCACATACCATTAATTGAATGGATATCAATATCCATATCACAATATATATAATTATTGTATGGAAGAAGTATTTATTTATAGTATTGTCTAGAAGAAAATAGTCCTCGCAAAAGATTTAGAATAGTATTAAAAATAGGGAGAGAGAAAAAAGGGGGGTTACAACTTACAAGCCGTATAATCTAACCAAAGTCATATAACATAATAGAACTAGCTGTGCTAGTCAAATTAAGGCTCTTTCATTAAACAGTCAAAACCAATTATAACTATATCATAACTTTCTATTTCTAGCTGCTGTTTACACCGGTGATACTAAATAAATAAATAATTAAAATTTATTTTATTTAATATTTATTAATTATTATTTTTTATTTTTTATTATTTTTATATTTAATTTTTTTTTGTTATTAAATATTTTTCCTACACTAATAATAAAAGTTCCACAAAATAAGTTGTGTAACATGATTAATGAACTTTATTATTATTATTATTATTAGGAAATTAGCAGCAGATTCAAGTTGGATACTATCCTAACGTTGACATAAAATATAATTGTCATCGTCATTGTCATTGTGATTCTCATAATAACTGTATGCCTAAAAGCAGTTTTGCTACTTTTAGTTAAAAGCTAAAACCTTAAAGTATATAAACACCGTTCCATGGCGCACTATATTCATCTATCACACCCCATGGGAAGACTGGGGAAAAGAAAAGAAATGGCAAATCATTTGAACAAGGTTTTTTTTATTCTCACGTTAACATTCTTGTTCCTCGATGTGAGTGCCCAAATAATACACAGGCATCCAAGGCCTCCAAGGTTTCCATTACCAATGATTGATATTTTCCATCATAACGGTAATGATGGCGAAGCATATAACAATTTCTTCAAGCTGCCGAAAGGGTGGCATGGCCCAGAAAACAATGGTTTCCCCTTTCACCCACCAAGACTCTTCGGAAATGGTGTGAACAACAACGACGAGGGTGATGATAAAGAAGGAGAGGAGAATTCAAGGAAGGAGAAGAAGGGTGATTTGAATATAAGATGGAAGGGTGGATGGGAGCTAATTAACGAGGAATCTGGCGTGTCTGCCATGCACATCAACTTGTTGCCCACAAACAAGATCTTAGTAATTGATGCCAAGGTATACCGCGTCTCCAGGTTGAAGCTTCCAGAAGGTGCAAAGTGCATTCCTTTCAGAGATGAAGCTGCCAACGCGGACAGAGAGGATTGTTGGGCTCATGCCATGGAATATGATATCTTTACCAATGAAGTTAGACCTCTCAGGATTGGTGAGGGAGATCCATGGTGCTCCAGCGGCGGCCTTTCTCCCGACGGCACTCTTGTCAGCACCGGCGGCTTCTTCGACGGGGCCAAATCCATCAGACACTTCGGCGGTCCTGCCTGCACCACCGGTGATTGCCAGTTCAGGGAATATAACAATCTGCTCAAAGAAGAAAGATGGTAAATATAATGTTGTTATATATTGAATGTCAGATGTAATTGGATATGTGTGTATAAGATTTTTATTTTCGTGGTGCATTAAACAGGTATGGAACTCAACAATTGTTAGCGAATGGACAATTCATAGTGGTAGGAGGGAGAAGGGCATTCAGCTATGAGTTTGTGCCGAGGGAGGAAGGAAAAGCAAGCGAGAAACCCTACTTCTTCCCTTTCCTGTATGAGACTTCGGACTTGGACGAGAACAACCTCTACCCATTCGTCCATATGATCCCCGACGGAAACCTCTTCATCTTCTCCAACAACCGCTCTCTCCTCCTAAACCCAACCACCAACAAGGTCTTGCGCACCTTCCCCGTCCTCGCAGGGGGCTCACGCAACTACCCCGCCTCCGGCATGTCCGTCCTCCTCCCCATCGACCTCAACGCCGCCGCAGCAAACGCCTCCAAGCCCATCAAGGCCGAGGTCCTCATGTGCGGTGGAAACACCCCGGATGCTTTCGATCTTGCTGAGAAGAAGAAGATCTTCCTGCCGGCTCTGAAAGACTGCAACAGGATGGTCATCACGGACCCCAAACCCTTCTGGGACAAAGAAGAGATGCCGTCGGGGAGGGTCATGGGAGACGCTCTGCTGCTCCCCAACGGACAAGTGTTGATGATAAACGGTGCACAAGAGGGAACCGCCGCGTGGTGGGACGCTGATAAACCCAACTACACACCGGTTCTGTACTCCCCTGAGATGCCCAAGGGTGAGAGGTTCAGGCAGTTGGAGAGCACAAACATAGCCAGAATGTACCATTCAACATCGGCGGTGCTTCCCACTGGCAAGATCTGGGTTGCCGGAAGCAACACTCACAACACTTACAAGGCCAACGACAGGTTCCCGACTGAGACCAGGGTTGAGGCATTCTCACCTCCTTATCTGGACCCCATATATGCAAGGTTCAGGCCCAGGATCCATGAGGAGGAGACCTTGAAGGAATTCACATACGGGCAAGTGTTCAAGATACAGTTCTCGGTGAAGGAGTCTCCTTTCGCAGAGGCGGACCTGGATGATGTTAAGGTCACCATGTATTACCCTCCATTCACCACTCACGGGATTGCCATGGGTCAGAGGTTGGTGGTTCTCAGGAAGCACAGCATGAGGGTAACGCAACCTTTCTTGGGGATATATAGGATTCGTGTCGACGCCCCGCCATCTGGTGCCGTTGCTCCTCCTGGATACTACATGCTCTCCGTTGTCTACCGTGGCATACCTAGCGCCGCAATGTGGGTCCGCATCAAAGAGCTGTAGGCTAAGCTCCTGTCTTTTTTTTGTTAGTAAATTGTTGTAATTCTTCCTTTATTTTGCACGCACGAGTGAACGGAACAAAGGCATACTCACAAGCATTTGTTCTTCAAGGCTTTCTTCCTTATAATATTACATATGAATTTAAATGTGTGTTGCGCATATAATGTGAATGCGAAGTGTTAATATACGCCCATCTGATGGGCAATGAGTTCACTTTTTATCTTGGTGGATACTACTATGAAGATTTTACAATTGTTTTTATATGAAGATACTTTTTTTTAATTATTAAATGATGAATTGTAAAGTTTGGTTTTGATATATTATAAAAGTGTTATTTTTTTTAAAGTGTGACTAAACAAACAAAGTACACTTTTAATATAAGAATTTTCGAAAGAAGATGCTTTTAACATCTTCATTTGAGTAGGTGCCCTTTATCTTTTTGTGACCGGAATGTTAGAGAACAACAACTTTTGTGATTTGTAGCCATCAAATAGCCATCAATATGATTTTAATGGTGTAAGATTGGTGTGAGATTTCATCCAATAGCTCACTCTTCTTTGTTGGTTATATGCTGGCCAAAATTTAATAAAGTTACTAGCCCTCTAAACTTTTTCTTTAAATAAAAATGTGGACGTTACTGATTCTAAAAGATTCACACCCAAGAAAACAAGTTATAGTTATTAATGTTGCAAGTGTGAGGAGTGTATTGAAGTTAGTCCCACATTAAAGAAAATAAGGAAGAGTGAGGAGTTTATAAGATGAGAAACACATTAACTTAATACTTTAAGGTTGAGTTGGATGTGATGTTATCTCACCTTATGTTCTCTCTCTTGATTTCTCTCCGAAGTCTACTCGGTGAAAGGAAAAGAAAGCATTCCTTCTATTGTCAATGAAAAAAAATCCCGTAATGATCATAGTTTTGAAAATCGAACCGGACCGTCTGGTTCATCTGGGTTAATCAGAAACCGGTCATCAGGTCAGTTCGGTTAAGCCTATAAATCGTCTGGTAAAAAATCGGTCGAACCGGTAATTCATTGGTGAATTGACAGGATCGGTTGATTTTTTGAAGGGTTTTCGATTAAAAAAAACCCTCCAAACAACGCCGTTTTGCCTTTAGAAGAAAAAAAAAACCTAAATCCCTTTCCTCACCCTAAACCAATCATAGCACACACACTCCTCCATCTCGAAAACTGAAACTGAAACTAAATACTGAAATTGAGCAAAGAACCCTAACTACCAATCATGCAGCCCTCAGCCACCACAGCCTTTAGCCACCGCAGCCCGCAACCACCGCAGCGATGGTTTTGACCACTGCAGTCCCCACAACCCCGCATCACCGCATCGTTGTCATCGCCGAGCTCTCTCTCTCTCTCTCTCTGTGTGTGTGTTCGTCAGCGTCGTCTGGTCGTCGAAGCAGGGTTGAAGATTTTATCATCGTCGTTGTCGAGCTCTCTCTTCTCCTTGCCCTCACCATCAAGCTCTCTCTTCTCCTCCGTCGAGTTCTCTCTTCTCCTCGCCGTTGCCGTCGAGTTCTCTTTTTCCTTCGTCGTCGCCGTCAAGCTCGCTCTTTGTCGCGGTCGAACTCGTTCTCTGTCTCTCTGTCTCTTTGTCCCTTTTTTCGATCAGCATTAAACACTGCTTCTTAAATTTGATTTTACTTGTTTTATACTGTTGATCTGTTGTTAATAATACTGATTGAGTTACTGGGTTAGTCGAGTGATTCTTGGTTGATGAGATTTTGTTAATTTTTATTATTCTGAGTTAAGATTTTGTTAATTTCTAATTAGTTTGAGTTGTTAGATTCTGCCATAACAATATTGTTGTTGGTTTTCTGATCTATCTCTTTAGCCCTTCCTCTGGTAAGCATTAAGCATGCTTCTTGAATTTGTTTTTGACTTTATGTTTGTTTTGTACTATTAATTTGTTGTTAATAGATTGAGTTCTTGGGTTAGGTTAATGATTCTAAATTACTGATATTTTATTAATTTCTAATTATTCTTGATTTGTTATATTCTTTCATAAATCCATAATAATATTGTTACTGGTTTTCTGATTTTGTGTTAATTTTAATGATGTCCAACAATTTCAAAGGGATTCTATGTTCTTATATACTAATATGCTAGTTTATTATTATACACGGATAATGCCTATGTTTTCATATCTTAATAGTTAACAGGGAATGAAATAACAAAATTTGTTTCATTCAAATTGAATAAAGTTATAGTTATTATGCGAAATTATAAAATTTTAAATTTTATTAAATTAAAAATTATTAAATTTAAATATTTAAAATTATAAATAAAATTTTTAATAATTTTATTTAATATTTAATTAAACCGATTGAACCCTAGTTAAATTCCGATCGAATTATTGAACTAGTAAACCAGTTGTACTTTATCGGTTCATTGACCGATCCAATTCTTGTAACTTTGCTAATGATAAAGAAAATAGGATATGTCTAATAAAATAAGTACAATAATTTTATGTATATTGGATGTATCATATTTATATATATTATTTTATTATTAGATTTTATTAAATAAAAATTAAAAATTAATATATAAAAAACTTTTAATAGTTTTTAATAAATACAAAATATTTTAGTATATAAATAAATATTTTTTAATATATCATATTTTAAATGACCACATAATTTTTTTAAATATCAAATATATAAATACAAAAATATAAGTATTTTTTATTCATTAATATTAAATATTATGTAAGAAAATGTTTATAATATTAATAATTATATTAAAAAATATTTTAAACTGTAACATAAAAATATAAAATAATTAAATTTTATTTTATATTAGTTAACGAATAATTAGATTATTATATTCAAAACCTATCAACTTACTATTTTTGTTAAATATATTATTATATAATGTAATTTTTTATCAAAATATTTGTAAAAATATAATTTATTTAAAAATTATATATAATACATAAAAATATTAATCCTTTTTTATTTAAAATAACTGAATAAATAATATATTTTTGAATGCATATCTACCAATTATTTATTCGCTTATATTATTAGGACTTAAACTAATAAAATGTACTAACTAAAAATATCAAAAATAATATACAAAATCAGATTATTGCAAAAATATAATCACACACTCATTAAACAATTGAAAAAAACAATTATACCCATATATATGAGTTTCTCTAAAAAAAATTAAAAAAAGAAAGTTAATATTTTCTTGTATTATATATAATTTTTTAAATAAATTATATTTTTACAAATATTTTGTTAAAAAATTATATTATATAATAATATATTTAAAAAAGTAATTAGTTAATAAGTTTTATGAATATATTAATTTAATTATTTATCAAATAATATAAAATAAAATTTAATTATTTTATATTTTTATGTTATAGTTTAAAATATTATTTTAATATACTTTTTAATATTATAACATTTTTTGGCATAATAATTAATCCTAATAAATAAAAAATACTTATTTTTTGTATTTATATGTTTTATATTTTTTGAAACAAAAAATTTCTACCTTTACACAATGAAATAGGTGATGATAATCTTTCTAATATGTATACTATGTATTAATTTTTTATATATTAAATAATTATAATAATAATATAATAATATTGAAATCAAATAATATATTATGTTTTACTCTTAGATTTAACAAAATATATTTTTAATAAATTATATATGATAAAAAATATTTTGTAAAAGACATTTGTACACTAATTTTTAATATATATATATATATATATATATATATATAAAAGTTTAGTCGAGTTAAAGAACAAAATATTTAACTACCAAAATAAAAAAATATTTAAAAATAATAAAAAATAAAATATTATCTTATTTTATATTTTTTAATTATTACTGAAATAATTGGATAATATTAAATATAATAAATATTTAATTATAAATATTATATATATAAAACTATAAATATTAAATTTAAAAATAATTTTAAATTATTATCAACTTAATATTATCACAAAATAAATAAGAATAAAAAAGATTAGAGAAAAGAGTTATGTGGTGGTATATATATTAGAAAGTCTGAAATATAAAAGAATATACATTAGTCACTATTACATACACACATATGATATATATTATTTATTCAATTTTTTTAAATTAAGTAAACAAAAAATTAATATTTTCATGTATTATATATAATTTTAAATAAATTATATTATATAATAATATTTTTAACAAAAGTAGTTAGTTAATAAATTTTGAATATAAATTTAATTATTCGTCAAGTAATATAAAATAAAATTTAATTATTTTATATTTTTATGTTGTAGTTTAAAATATTTTTTAATATAATTTTTAATATTATAAAAAATTTCTTATATAATAATTAATTTAATGAACAAAAAATATTAATGATTTTGTATTTATATATGTTATATTTATTTATTTAAAAATAAAATATTATGTTGTCATTTAAAGTATGTATTGTACACTAAAAGATATTTATTTATATACTAAAATATTCTATATTTATTAGAGTCTATTATTGTTCTTTTTTTATGTTAGCCTTTAATTTTTATTTAATAAAAATCTAATGGTGTATATTTGTAGCACATTTAATGTGGACATAATTGTTGTGCTCATTTTAGATATATCTAAAAAAGTGAGTAGATAAAATTAGACACAAAATTTTAAGTCTGTTATTTAAAAAAATGTTATAGACACACTAAATTTAATTATTATATATTTATAAATAAATATATAAGTTGATTTACTAAAATAAAAGAAAAAAATTGTTAACAACAATGAAGAATTTTAAAAAAATATTATACCAATGTGATATTTGAAAAGCATGCTAAATTTATTGTAGGGATGAATTTATATTAAACATTATGGGGATAAGCGACCTCACTAACTTTTTAAAAATTTTTACTTAGTACATAATAAAAAAATTAATTTTCCCTCCCATTGTAAATGAATTTGACTTATTCTTTTGGTCACAACCACCATATAAAAATAAAATAAAAAGAAAAGAAATGAAAAAATTCCACTGTCACTATAACAATTTCGGAAGCTGATGGTGGAAATTTTGCAACGATTTTATAAAACCGCCACAAAATAAAGAATTGTAGTGCGCACGGCAATTAAAAGTGGGGTTGCAATTAGTCTTCTATTTAGCGGCAGATTTTCTAGAACCGCCGCGATATATAACCGGGTGAATTATTATTTTATACCGCAAAATAAGTGTAACTATATATTTCATTTTTTTTATTTTAGTAATAAGCAACTGAGTATAATCTAGTTAAGTTAACACTATTTTTTAAACATACATATGTTTAAATCATTGTTACTTAAACTTGTAACACTATTTCTAGATTCGTTTTACGTAAAAAAGTTCACAAGTTAAATAAATTATATATGTTAACTCATGTGAACAAATTTACCGATAAGATTTCGTCATTTACTATATTATCATTTAAACTTGCATTCAAACATAAATGTAAAAGAAAAAAAATAAAGTCATAGTCTGTATTTATAAACTTAAAATAAAGTTCTAACGAGCATAAGTTAAAGTTACTCTTCTTCGAAGTTATGCCTTACTAAACCTAAATCAAGAAACTCTAAAGTAGATAAACATGTAAAACTGCGACCCAAACTGTCAAATTAAGGGAATCTACTTAACTCTTATAATAAAAGGTCAAAGTTTCTCTTCGACATCGTATTGACCTGGTAAAAAATACTTTATCAAGAATCTATGGGCTTCACGTTTTACAGTATCTGATATTTTATCTCCATACCATGGCTTTTTGTTCAGATTAAAGCACCTTTTCTTAACATGTATATCATCTTCTCTTTGTTGGTCTTCTAAAGTTACATTTTCTTTTTCCGGAACATTATTGAGATCAAATTGCATGGATCTGTCAATTCCAACAGAAGAGATATCATCTAAATTGTCTTTTGAATCAGATTCTTTCCTATCTAAATTGTCAGGAACTATTTTCCAAGAATATTCAGGTAATACTGAAAATATCAACATACATACAACAAAATAAGTATACCCAGAAGAAACTGACAACTCCCAAGCCATTAGATAGTGATTTAGAAAAAAAATGGATGACAATATGCTAAGACATAATGAAAAATAAACGCAAATTATCGACAATTACCATCTCCCTTGTTGGTTGTTCTGGCAGTTTTCTTAGATAGAAGCTCTATAGCAAATGTTATGCTTGCAGAGCATGATGAAAAGTCCTCAGTTTTTTTTTTGTCTTGTTCATTAATATTAAAAAATCGTAACATTATTAGAATTGATATCGAATATTAGATATCAAGATGATCAAAGCTGCAACATTAACAATAACAAGAACTGAAACAACATTAAATATTTAGCGTAAACTAACTTTTAACAAAAAAACTGTTGAAAGAAATGAAAAATCTGCTTTTATTCATGAAAATCCAACTTAACTGCAAATAAAAAATACACAAATTTTTTGTGACCAAAGAAAACAACGTACATCTTTGAGTTTAAATAACTTAGTTCATGACACAAAGATCCTTTTTAAATTACATTAAATTTCTTCATATAAGCATTACGCAACATCATCAAAATTGTTTGAAGCATTTTTTGTGGAGTCTTCTATACCATCCTCCCTTGTCAACTGTAAATCTCTTATATCACCTTCCACTGACATGTTCAAACCTAACTGTGGAGAAAAACCAACTTCAGCTTCTTCATTCTCTTCTCCCATGTCATACAAATCTCGTGGTTTTACATAAACCACAACATTCCATTTCTTATCTACTTCATTATCCACATAGTATACAAGATAAGCTTCTGATGCCAATATGTACGGTTCATCGTCTTCTCAATCACCAATGTGTATCAGACGAGAAAAATTAACATTGGTAAGGCTCAAATGGTCTTGTTTGATGCCTCTACTGGTAGTGGTATCATCCCAAATATATTTGAACAATACCACTATAAAATGGCAACTATAATTCAATTATGTCCACAATTTTTCCATAATACGGAACACTACCAACAACCACTTTATTATCACACATGCTTGCATAACTTCTTGTATTAGATGATACTTATACTCCACTATTTTTGGTTTTCAGCCTGTCTTCCTTTGTGATGGTTCTAAACTTATACCCCTTAACGTTGTATGCCCCAAAACATCATGCCTAAATCATGGGACCGCATGCAAGTAACTTCATTTCTTTCAAAAGAAGCGTACTTTTCGTTGGAACCTGGTACTACATAATATTCATGCTTTATATTAAAATTGAATTTCATAAAGTACAAATTCTAGGATAAAAACACATTGGTAAGTTTAATATTCTATCAACCTCATGTTTGAACTACCAAGGAAATTCTGTATGCACAGCATTGTCTATCTTAGATTGTGACCTTGTTTGACCCCGTAATATTCGCTTTATTTTTTTCCTAAATGTACTTCATGAGAGAAGAAAATTAGTCCAATTAGTCACCGGGTGAAAAGAGTAATATTCATTTTCTAAAAATACATGTTTATACTTACTCAAGAATCGGAACCACGGCCTCGCAGCTGACTAGCACATGACGATATGCTTGATATTTTTCCATTAGAGTGAGTTCGAAATGCAAAACAGCCCTAATGCCTTTCCAATAGTTGGGAACATAGTTTCCCCTAAATTATTTGTGACATCAACGGGTTGATTATCAATTCGCCCTGGTCAGTTGATTCTAGTCTCAATATTAACCAAATATCTAGAACAAAAAGTCAAGATTTCCTCAGATAAATAGCCTTCTGCAATTGAGCCTTCTGGTTGTGCCCTATTACGAACATATTGCTTCAAAACTCCTAGATACCTTTTACATATATACAACATAACGCTTAGTATATACACAATTAATTCAACTGATTATATTAAAGGGGTTTATTAGCAAGATAACTTTTCTATTGAATATATCCATCGATAATGTACAGGTCCATCAAGATTTACCTCATCAACGAGATGCACCGTGAGGTGAACCATGACGGTGAAGAAAGATGGAGGAAAAATTATTTTCATTTGACACAGGATTTTCACAACATGATTCTGAAAGTCAGCAAGCTGCATAGGTTTGATGGCTTTCCCACAAAGTTCTCAAAAAAATAATGACAAATTTGCAATAACATTGGACACCGGATTCAAAAGTGGATTTTTCACCAAAATCGGAAGTAATTGTTCCATTAGAATATGGCAGTCATGACTTTTCAACCCAGACAACTTGCGCTGTCGCAAATCAACACAACGAACAATATTGCTAGAGTAACTATCTGAAAAGACCATATTCTGTAGAGTCTTCAGGAATACATAACTCTGTGAATTTGACATCATAAATATTACAGAAGGATATTTACCACCTTTGCCTGGCCACAATTCAGGCCTTATTCCCATGGATTGTAAATTTTTGTGAGCTTTAAGATTGTCTTTTGATTTGCCGATATTGTTTAAGATAGTGAACACCACATTGTCACATATATTTTTCTTTGTATGCATCACATCAAGGTTATGACGCAACATCTGATCCTCCCAGTATGGGAGGTCAAAGAAAACACTCTTCTTTTTCCAATGCGATTCATCTTTATCTGCATCTTGACCATTGCGTCTTTTTTTGGCTTTCACAGTTGAAATCTTCCCAAATGAAACGTGCACGTTAGACTGTTGCCTCAATACATCTGTTCTGGATAACTTTTTCGGTTGATCTCTACCTTCGACTTGTTCGTCAAACCTATTCCGGTCTAGTCTGTATTTATGTCCCTGATTCAAAAAGCAACGATGGCCCATAAAACATCATTTTTTACTGTCTTTCTGCCGATGAGGCTTAGCGTCCAAGTTATAAGTAGGACACACTAACCCACTATGTGTATTCCAACCAGATAGGTTTTCCAATCTTGGAAAGTCGTTGATAGTCCACATTATTACCGCACATATCTTAAAAGTGTTTCCCTCTTTGGCATCATATGTTTCAACGCCATCCCATAATTGCTTCAACTCATCTACCAAAGGCTGGAAGTAAACATCTATGTCGTTATCTGGTATTTTCAACCCAAGAATAAGCGTGGATAGAATGAAAGATGTCTGTTTCATACAAAGCCAGAGCGGAAGATTATATGGAATAAGAATCACAGACCAGATGGAGTACTTTGTGCTCATATTCCCAAAAGGATTAAATCCATCGCTCGCCAAGGCTAGGCGAACACTGCTGCGTCGATCCTTCGAAAATTTAGTATACTTTATATCAAACATTTTTCATGCTTCAACGTCCCTTGGATGCCTCAGTAAACCATCGTTATTATACGCCTCTTTATACCATAACATGTTAGTTGATGTCTTGCTGCACATGAATAACCGTTGCAGTCATGGTATGAGATGAAAGTAATAAAGAGTCTTGGCTGCTATAGGTTTTCTGTTTCTCTTCACAAGTACATTGAGCCTAACAATAGAACCTTTTTTAGTCTTTTGCTTCCATCTTGAACACCCATATCGCTTACATCTGGTCAAGTTTTCATCATCACCTCGATACAACATACAATTATTTAGACAAGCATCTATCTTAGTGTATTCAATACCCAACTTTCTTATTGTCTTCCTGGCTTCATACATTGTCTTTAGAAGTTTAGCTTGTTCAAATGCGCCCCGCAGTAAGTCAAGAATCATGGTCATTGCCTTATCATTCACACCGGACATACACTTAATATGATAAAGCTTCACTAAGAACGATAATTTGGAGTACTTTGAGCATTCAGGATATAACTCCTGCTCTCCATCTGACAATAAATTGTAAGGGTGTTCGCAGTGCAGTTTAGTTCGGTTTTTTAGAGAAAAGTCATCCAATCCAATCATTTAATTAAACTGCGGTTTGGTTTGGTTCAGTTTTTTTACTGAGACCATCCAAACAAAACCAAGCCAATTAAAATTGATTTGGTTTGGTTCAGTTTGTTCACTTTTTTTAATCCATTCAAACAAAAATCTACCATACTATTTCACAAGGTCATAATATTGAAATCGTAGAACACATACATAATAACTAATAAAAGTCTTGATCTAATGAAGTTGAACAACAAAAATAATTACAATACGATATTAAAGTAATTAAAAGTTCAATAGTCAACACAACAAAAGATACAAATACATTTATGGCAAAAGGTAGCCACGTTTTGGTGTTTTCTCTAGCAAAACAGCAAAACTTCTTTAAGCAAATCAACCTAAGATCAAAAGGCAAAGGCAGTTACATAATAATAACAATAATACTTGAAAAATTAGAATCATTGAAAAACAAAATTGATAAGCACATATTCTTGTAGACTTACATAATGCACATATTCTTGTAGACTTACATCACTAAGGATTGATAAGCACACTTCTCCACTAGAAAAGACATTAGGATGGCAAAACCCTTTCAAAAATTTGCATACCGGAGGTCTGATTGGATAATTCTCACAAAATTGAAGAGTGATGGGATAGTCTCCTCCCTTCCAATCTGTCTAAATTTTGACAACAAACTAAGCATCAGAGTAAAAACTACATAACATAATTAGTAGAATGGCAATACAACAAGGACACTTATACAGTTCATTTCGTTAATCATTTCATTGCATTTTGCAATTAAATTACAAATATTTCTTAGCGGCCAAACATGTGGACAAAAAGAAAGAAAGAGTGAATCTTATTAAAAAGATACAGAATTGTAAATACAGAATTATTAGAAAAATAGAATTGTAAATACTTCTATATGTTGTACATGAAGCGGGTGATTTAAAACTCTATCTTTCAAGAAAATATTGTAAACAATATGAATACTACAGCAACATGGTTGATTATATAAACTCTGGAGTATATGTGGATTATGTTTTACAGCTCAATCATTTTTATCTCTACTAACTAAATTCAGCAAAGAGTAGAGAACCATGATCAGATAATAATAGCCAAGAAAATTTGAATAAATTATTAGAAACAGGTCAAAAGTAGAGCAACACTAAAATTAAAACAACATGAATTAGAACACCAAATCACATGTTTTGATTTGACCATTTGTGAGTCTGCTGTTGTGAACATGTTTTGATTTCAAAAATATGGTGCTTATATGATGTTATTTTCAGTAATACTTCTTCAAACCTTTTTTTAACTAATTTGGTTGCCCTAATTTACAAAAAAGTCATATATGTGTGTTCCATACTCTCATAATTCATTCAGTTGGTAATGTTTTATGCCAAATTTATTATAATGGGTTTTGGTCATTTTACCTAGTTGAAGTCTTACAGGTTGAAGAAAAAAACTACTATAGTAGACTATAACAGGTTTTGATAATTTAACTTTTGGCAACAATTTAATTTAATATTATTTTAAGTTTTATTAATTTTTAGATGAAACTTTTAGATACAAAATTAAGATATTCAATAATTGTTGGTGTTATACGAGGTCAAAGTTTCTATCTTTTAAGTTCCAAGCTAAATTTCAAACAATTATAATGTTATGTATTATTTTTATAAAAAATATATAATTCTGTTATCTATTTTTTTAATATTATTTTGAATTTTGTTATCTTCTTAGTTGTATCTTTGTATTGGTAAAAAATTTAAATTATCAATTAGCATTTATTATGATTTTTAATATTTATCATTGAAATGAAAATTTCTTTTACATATTTAATATTTTTATATTCTAATTTCTTTACAAATGTGATGATGAAAATAAAAAATTATGTCTTTTTTAAGAGGAAGGCTACTGCTAAAGAAAGAAAAATATAGTGTTTAAGACGGTCTATTTTCAATAGTGGTGAAACAATACTTTAAAACTAATTTAAAATTAGATTAAAATTAGAACAAATATAAATGTTTACTTACCTGGTTGAAGATCCATATAACTATCTATTGGTGTGAAAATTAAGGTCTTCAAAAATTTGAAAAAAAAAAACAAATTCATCATTGAAATCAAAACAATTTCATATAACAAAAAAAAATCATTAAAGCACGAAGAAATAAACCAGTCACGGAGGTGAGGTGCATAGGGAGTGCGTATAATTGTTATGTAAAAGCTATTTATAAAGGCCGGAGAAAAACTCTAGAGAAAACAGTCCAAAGCTGAATATAAATAAATCTTTAGAGAAAAACACAAAAGGAAGAGAACCAGATAGGTTTGTGATGCTTGAGAAATAATTTGTGATGAAAATGTGTAAACTGATTTTATTGCTTATCAATAAAGTTTATTAAATTGAAGTGGCACGTTTATATACCTTTCAGAAGCATGGATTTTTATAACTAATTTGTTCAACAAATATTTCAAATTAAACAGATATTCTCTACTTTTTTTAGCCTAACAGTTTTAATCCATATAAAATATCCAAGCGGTTCAATATAACTTTTAAAAGAAGACATAGTTAACCTTGTTAAATTTATCCCGTAAAAGCATAAGATATTTAGGGCGAGAATAAAGGAACAGGGATACAACTATAATACAAATTAAAGGTGATCTAAAAATAAAAATAAATGCTTTGAAATGGTTAACGTTAAATCTATAGGTCAAATCTTGTTTTGATCTCCTCCTAATTCTAAGCATTATCCGTTTTCACCATATGCTCCAACATCTCCGTATCTCTCAAATGTTTTGTTCTCCTCATAATTCTAAGCATTTTCTGTTTTCACCATATGCCCCAACATCTCTGTAAGTCTCAAACCCACACCCAATGTGAACGTCCATCTCATTAGGTGAGAGACTTCTCCCTTTCAAACTGTTACATGAAAATATTAGTTTTTTTTCTTTGCGGCGTAATAAATAACGACGGTGATGTGTGAACTATGTTCCGTAGTTTTAGTCATTTTCAAATATATCTTTCTGCATTTGAGTTGTATATTGATTTTGAAAATGTAAGTGAAAGTAGAAGGAATTCTTACTCAGTAAGACATATCTTTATTAATATTGTTAGTGTTTAAATTATTATTATTATTATTGTTCTTCTTGTTGTTGTTGTTGTTACATACAAAGTATGCTCTGCACTTCCTTTGTATTGAGGATCCTGTGTATTAGAAATATATCCTGTTAATACTAAAAATTAAGATACATAACTGTAATATAAATTATTACTAGTAGTAGTAGTCGTCGTTGTAGTAGTAGTATTAACTTTCTTTTTTTGTTAACAAAGACGTATGAAGAGTCTAAGTATCATGAATTTAGAGAAGTAGGATTGGATTTTGAAAATGATTATGACTTTGATGATTATGCCTCAAACGAAGAATGTCAAGATGATTGGTTCAATAATGATGATGATGATGATGATAATGAGGTGCCGAATCCCACAGTGCTTAACACTGAATATCAACATGACTGTCCAACATTCATGCATGCAATAGACCTTGATGATATGCGTGCGCTTGAGTATCCTAAGGGTTTAAACATTGATCATTTCACTATGAATTATGATGAATTGGTTCTTGGCGAGATGTTTAGGGATAAAGAAGTTGTGATTGCAAAGCTAAAGGCATACAATATAAAAAGATCAGTAGATTATATTGTTAAAAAGAGTCATCCCCAACTGCTTATTACTGTAAGTGCTCACAATTTGGATAATTTTGTACTATAAAAAAAATGTTGAATGCTATTGGATTTACCAACGGAATAACGAAAATAATCGGCTAGTAAATTGGTTACCGTCAGATTTTTGCGTCGGATATAATCCAACGGTATAAACCTCACCGGTAACTGATGACCAGCAGATTTATTTTCCTGCGGTAAATTTGTGATGAAATTAGTGTCAGATTATAATATTAAGGTTACGAAAATCTGATGTCAGTTACCGTATAAAATTATTCGATAGTCACTTTGGTGTCACACATTGCGACTTCGCGCCACGTTACCGTCGGAAAATTATAACGGCAAATCGAACGGTACCTTTAGTTTTTTTTACTAAACTAGATTATCATTACTATCGGGTAATTTCGACCGTAAATCTAATAGTAGCTTTATTTTTTATTTTTTTTTCTTGAACCTGTAATGGACCACGATATTTAATAATTTATAGTCAACTCCCAATTAGTAATTTATCTAAAAACAATTATTTATACATAATGTGAAATATCAAATATACAGAATAGAAACACGAAGGAATAGAATGTTGCTAAACAAATCAAAACAATGCCCTAATGACTATGGAGCCTAATAGTCATCATCGTCGTAATCAAAACAAGGCCTTCTCATGACACGTTAACCTGTCATCATCCCTCCCTGAAACAATGTAATTATATTACAATCTAATCAAAGTTTGATAAAGAAAGACAAAAGATAGAACTAAGGCTAGCGTGCGTTGTAATTGTTTGATCTTACTAAATAAAGTTTAAACAAACAACAAGCTAGTTAAACTATATTTAGGTTAACCTTATTCAGATTCATCATCTTCTTCCTCTGGTTTATCATCCTCCTCTTTCGAGGTAATTTTCTTATCATCTAATTCGTCTTTTTCTTCATCTCTATCGCACCCTCTTCTTCTTGAACTTTGTCGTCCTCTAGCGGTAATGTCTCGTCATCTACTCTAAGGTTAATGATGTTATCATCCGTAATAGCTGACCTACGGATGATCGTATAACCGGTATCGCCCGCTATTTTCGAAAGAGTTGGATCATCAATTTGGTAAGGTTCCTGACCCATTGTCCCATCAAACTCGATAAAACCTCTTGTCTTAGACTTAACCACAACCACCCAACTAGAATAAAAGAATCGTAGTGGCTATATTTCCTTGTTACATTTATTTCAGTGATATTGTAGTCCTTGTTCTTTCGTGTTCCTAGTCGTGAACTTGGATCATACCATTCACATTTAAACACAGACACATTGTACAGAGTGCAATAAAAATAATCTAAGTGAATAATATTGTGCAACACACCAAACTATTCAAAATGACCACCGCTTGCATCCCCACAAACCCAGACTCCAATGTTATCTGATTTCTTTTTCGCCGACCATTGTAAAGAATGAAACCTATATCCATTAACACTATATATTGAGTAGCTTGTGTCCTTACTTATTAGGCCCAACTAAGTGCAACTATCTCCCATTTTTTTTGTCAATTAGATTCAGTCTGACATATTTTCTGAACTAATGTGAAAAATTATTAAGTGATGTATCAGGATTTGTTTCTTAGAATTACCTATGATACAATAAGCTAGTTAAGGAAATTTCAATGTACTGAAGTTTTGATTAGATGAAGTTATTATCTTAGCAATTTTAATATTTAGAAAGATTTAAAAAATTCACCTCAGGTAGCGTGAAACCTGGTCACAGTTAAGCAGCACATATAAATGTGTAGCATCGATTTTCTTTTTCTCTAATTAGTATTCATTACCTGCACCCATTGCAACTCCTTCCGAAACAATACTTAATAGGTTGGTCGATTTGACGAAGATTCTCCCCTACTCTAATCGTTTCTTCCAACTCTTGTTCTATGTCACTCAACATGAGGCCCAAAATAAAATGAGCAAAATGCGGATGTTTCTTTAGCTAAGAATGCTTCATAAATGCTACCCTCGATCCGAGCTCTATTTTTCACGGTGCGCTTGAATGACCCAATCAATCTCTCAAAAGGGTATATCTACCTTAATTGGACTGGCCCGCACACTCTTGCTTGATATGACAGGTAGATTAATAAGTGTTTCATAACATCAAAAAACCCCATAAGGAATGTCCTCTCTAACTTACAAAGTATGATGGAAATATTCTTTTCCATGATTGTAAGATCATTAATGCTATGTTTTGTTGTATATAACTCCCTAAAGAACTCACTTATTTCTATGAGGGATTTCCAGATGTTGGTAGAAACTTCTATGAATGCGACAGGAAGTAATGACTTCATAAATATAGGACAATCATGACTCTTTAACCCATCAAACCTACCTTATAAGAAGATTGCATACATACCCAAGTTAGAGGTATAACCATCGAAAAACCTCAATCTCTCAATCCCCTAATCCACTTGCAAACATTGTGTCTATAGTCATTTCTTAGAGCAAACACCAGCTTTGGTTTAACCCGTTGGCCATTTTCAAGTCTCTTTAAATTCAGATCTGGCCGCTTGCAAATATCCACCAAGTCTAACCTTGCGTTATCATTACCCTTGGTTTGCTCATTGTCCATTACCGTGTGCATGATATTATCAAACACATTTTTTACAAAGTGCATCACGTCAAGACAATGACGAATCAAGTTGTCTTTATAATAAGGCAACTCCCAAAATATACCCCGTTTCGTCCAATTATGCTCCCTGCCATTTTCCAGAGGTCTTAACCCTGTCACGTTATCGACTATCCTTGGGATTCTACTAACATAATGCCAAACTTTCAAACCACTTAACCTCATGAATGCCTCTTCTTGTTCGTTTTATTCTTCCTAAACGATTCCTTGTTGCGCCAAAAAGGATGATCAATATTGAAGAACCTTTAATGACAATCAAACCACAAATTCTTATCCCAATTTATTAGCCAAAATTTTTTTGTATCCTCCATACAAATGGGACACAACATTCTGTCCTGAGTAGACCAACCTGATAATATACCGTATGCAAGAAAGTCGTTAATGATCCATATCAACGTAGCACATAGTTGGAAGTTTGTCTTGGTTGAAATATTATACGTTTCTACACCATGAACCCATAACTCCTTTAACTCATCCACCAAGAGTTGCAAGAAAATATCTCTTTTGGTCTTTGGGTTGTTTGGACCAGGTATGATACAAGTTAGGAGCATGTATTGATCCTTCATGCACATTTCTGGAGGTAGGTTATAAGGAGTCACCACAACAGGCCAATAAGGGTATGTGTTACCAAAATTAGAGTTCGGTGCAAACCCATCTGAGCATAAAGCTAATCTAACATTTCTAGTATCACTCACAAATGTAGAGTAGACCCAATCAAAGTGCTTTCAAGTATCTCCGTGTGATGGGTGCATCATAAAACTATCATCTCTCTTATTGCTACTATGCCAGGTCATCTGAGGGGCCAAACTCATCGAGGCATACAATCATTCGATCCATTCTCTCTCGACTTAAAACCTCGGTGCATCACAAAATCTACAAGTAGTTAGGTCTATGTACCCCTTGTAATACAGCATACAACCATTCAAAACACAATCAATTTTCACCGAATATAGATCTAATTTCAAAGCTAGCTTCTTCGCCTCATAGTGGCGGCAGGGGATGCCAGTAGTCCTAGCAAGTACTAATTCGTTGCAAATGGTGGCCCAATTATCAAAAGACTCTTGGGGATGATTTGACTCGAACTTAATACTTATCATTCTAACACATGAAGACAATTTCAATTGAACGCACCCCTCGAACAAAGCTTTCACGACAAATTTTAACAGATGATAAAATCCCTTCATTTATAGGTTAGGCTCTTGTTCAACATTTTTCATATTAATAACACTAATTACATTAAACATCATCTCGTTGTATCTCTCTTGGTTATCCTCCCAAATCATTTCTTTCATGTTTAGTTCTCTAACCACCCGAACCCTCGTTGATCGACCCTCAGACCTATTGGAATTCAATGCAGACCGGTTGATTCTCTGCTCATCCACTTCTCCGTGCTCTGTCCACATCCAATACTCATTCTTGAACCCATTACAGTAGAGATGAAGTGTTATATCCAAATGTTCTAACCACTTAGTCAGCCGACACTTATAGCACGGACACCTAGATACCCTTTGAGACCTAAATGGTTCCTTGTTAAAGACATATGCAACAAACTCATCAACCCCCCTCAAAGAACTCAGGTTTAACCCCCCATTTCCCCTTGGTCCATGTTATCCCTATCATATATCCATGGACAATGACTTAGAATTATTTTACAATAAACACCCTAAATTCAACCAATAACACAACTTATTAAAATTTTTAGAAAATTCGACAGAGTTTCTTCTATAATGAGAATCTCTCACCAAATCCAATTATCATTTTTTCATAAACCAAACATGTTTTAAATAATTTAAACAAAAATTTGGCAGAACTTCTCCTTATTTCAGAGACATCCACCAAAAAAATTATCATTTTTCACAGAGAAAAAAACTATAGGCAAAATTAGAACAAACACACATTCAATAAAAAATCAAATATATCTGTTCTAGTGCGCAACCCCTTATTAATCCATATTTTTAAGCAAATAAGGATTTCGAGAAGGTGCCACTACGTAACCTTCTTCCACTTCTATCCTAAAACTCTATCCTAGAAAAAGTAAGTGCAACATAAAACATAAACAACATAGCACATTTAGAGATAGAAAACAAACCTAAGTACTGCACAAACAATCGACAATTAAAGCTGCACGACTTTTAAAAATCCTAAAATAGAAGTAAAGTTGGTAAAATTTAAAAACTAATCATCAAAACTTAAAAATCTAACCTAAAAAATTAATAAACAAGTGAAATGTAAAAATTAATAACCCTAAAGGTCTATTTACTTTCATTAAATTTAAACATGAAAAATTTGTAATTAATTTTAAACTAAAAACTAATTAGAAATATTCTATTACTTTATAATAGAATATAACAAACAATGTTATTCCTTTTTTCTATTCATGTTATTCACGAGAAAAATTAACAACTTATAAATTAGTAAAAACATCCTAATTGCATATTTTCTAGCACATTACAAATTAAAATTACATAAAGTAGGGTTTAAGATTTAATTACTCTAAATTTCTTAGTGAGTGAGTTACCTAGAGACAGTGACGGCAAAAAAAACTTCTCCGGCGTGGTGGTAGTAGCATGTATGGCATAATAGTAGCGATGATGACCAACTTGTAGGGCTACATTTAGGGTTTCAATTAAAAAATGCAAATATAAAATAGGATACAATATGAAGAGGGAGGAGGACAACCTACCTAGATAGTGGAAGGAGCCAGCTCCGATGAGCAGCAACGACAGCAACGAAATCGGTAACGGCACGACAGCTACAAGTTGGTGGTGGCAGTGACTAGTCCACACGGTCTTTGAAGGATGTTGGTGGTGACCGGTGCTGGTAGAGAGGATGCCGAAGGTTGTAAGGGTGAGGCAGATGCAGAGAGAGAGAGCACGTTGGTGGTTTTAGAGAGAGAGTGGTCTTCCGAAATGAGGGGGGAGGGCGCGCGATTCCAATTGCGCATGACAAATGCAGCGTTCCATTAAGGGAGACTTACCGGCAGATTGATTCGTCGGTAAATCCAATAGTAAAAACAAGCCAAATTTGTTGTTCCCTCCAAATATTACAAGTGGAAAACCTGACCTAGAGGTAACTTTTTTTATTGGACGATTCTTTTGCCTGATTTGCCAGTAGTTCCAATAGTAGATCCGTCGCTAACAGCTAAGGGTAAATTCGACGGTATTCAACGTGTTTCTTGTAGTATTGCCAGAGGTTCATTAGGGTGTCATACAGAAAAAATAAGTTCTTTTAGGAGGTTAGATATTACGATAGACCTTACAATTGCATGCAATCTAGGTTGTACCAAGACCACTCTAAACTTGATTCAAGCATGATGGCTGCACACATAGAGCCTATGATAATAATTGATTCATCGATCAAAGTCAAGCGCATAATTGCATAAATTTAGAGCGATTTCAATTACACACCCACTTATCGCAAAGCCTGGCTTGGAAAACAACGTTCTCTTGAAAAAAATTATAGTAATTGGGGATCCTGTTACCAAAAATTACCAGTGTGGCTTGGAGCATTATGTAAAGTAAATAAAGGTGCACGTGTGGAGTTTGAAGTTGTTGAAACTTACAATGGCAATGAGGTAATTCCAAATGTCTGCCTATTTAATTGTGTTTTGGACTTTTGGCCCAGGCAAGAAGGCCTTCAAATATTGCAAACCATTGGTCCAAATTGACGGCACACTTATATGGTAAATAAAAACATAGGGTCAACAGAAGATGATGTGCTCACATTAACAAATTGTCATGAAACATTAGGTGTGGCGTCCCTCCAGTCGTTTGCAACCTGTCTTTGAAGTTTGCCACTATTTACAGAAGCTCTTGCAGCATGCGGTCGAGGCTACTGTTGAGGTCCACGTTGATGGCGATGATCATGGTTCTAAAAATTGGTTCGACTGTAAACCAATTCCCTTTCTGGTTTGACTCAACATATAAAACCGTCAATTACAAAATCATTGAAAAATAGCTGACCCGGCCAGTCAAACTGAAACGACCTGAACAATTCTATTGAAACGACGTCATTTTATGCTTTCTTGAAAAAAAAAAAGCCTTATCCTTCCCCATTTCCCTTTCTCCTCATTCAAATATAGCCCCTGCCCCAAAAACAAAACCCTAGGTTACTCCCCCTCCACCGCAAAGGTCTCACTTAACACCCTCAGACACCACAGTGTCTTCGTCCGGTCATCCGTAGCTCTGCACTATTTCCTCATTCAACAATCAATGCATCTTCTTTGAGCTCGCCGTTAGTCACTGGTCTTCATCTGCTCAGCCTCTCTTCTGCCACCGTCCATCACGCTTAGGCACAACAGTCCTAGTCTGTAAGTCATGGTCAAATTCTTTAACCCCTCTCCTCATTCACCAAGCGCAACTTCTTCCTCAAGCACGCCATCTGTCGTCGGCTCTTTATTTCCTCAACCGCGCTTTTGGCGCCATCCATCGTCCTACTCATTGCCAAGTTTCTGTCTCTGCTGTGCATCTTCCCCTCTGCTCAGACTTCTCAAAACGAAGTCAATGGCTTCATTTTTTTTAATTTTTATTCTCTATTCTTTGTTCTTTGCTCAGAACATTGATTCAATGATTTTTTTTATTCTAGTCTTCATTTTCTCTATTCTCTATTCTTCATTGATTTTTAAATTTGAATCATTGAATGATTAGCTGTATTCCGATGCTGTATTGTATTCTATTTTCTTGATTATGATTGATTGAATATTTGAATGATTAGTTGATTTTTTAGTTCATTGAAATTAATCTTCATTAAAATTGTGTTGATTTAATTGATTTCATTCACTAGTTAACCTTGTAATCTTTATTAAAAAATTAAAACTATGCTAAAATTTTTGTCAAAACTCTGTGTATATTAATTGTTTTAGGCACAATTATCAAAATCGAACCGGATCGGTTGATTCGGCCGAAAAACTGGTGGTCTGATCAATTCGATTAGCAAAACAGACTGGATGTATAATTGAACCGGTCAATGGTGATCAAACCCGTTAAAAATTGGCCGATTCGAGCTTCAGATCGCATTGAACCCACGCGGGTCCACGGTACACCCGCGCGCCGCCGAACCACCTTAGGAGCACCCGTGCAATACAACTCCAAAAACATTGCCTGTCAAGTTCAAACATGGAGCATAGTGCTTGCTGCGCCTCCCCCTTGCCATTGCGCCATTTTGATTATCAATAATATGTGTTACTATATATATATATATATAGTCTTCATTTTCTCTGTTCTCTGTTCTTCATTAATTTTTAAATTTGAATCATTGAATGTTAACTGTGTTTCTATGATGTATTGTACTCTATTTTCTTGATTTTGATTGATTGAATATTTGAATGATTAGTTGATTTTTTTTAGTTCACTGGTTAACCTTTGTTAAAATTGTGCTAATTTAGGTGAATTAGTTCACTTGTTAACCTTGTAATCTTTATTAAAAAATTAAAATTATGATAAAAATTTTGTTAAAACCCAATTTATATTATTTTTTTGAGATTCTGGTCTTCATTTTTTCTGATCTATGTTCTTCATTGATCTTTAAATTTGAATCATTGAATGGTTAATTGTGTTTCTATATTATATTGTACTCTATTTTCTTGTTCTTAATTGATTGAATCATTGAATGATTAGTTTACTTTTAGTTCATTGATTAATCTTTGGTAAAACGGTATTGATTTAATTGATTTAGTTCACTAGTTAACCTTGTTAATATTTATTAAAAAATTAAAATTATGCTAAAAATTTTGTTAAACCTATGTTTATTTATGTTTTATTTATTATTTTATTATAAAATAATTCTTTCGATTTAACTGGTTAGACCAATAAACTAGTACCTAAAATAATTCGATGACTGGTCTAATTTTCAGAACTTTGGTGATGATAGTCAGACAACATAAACTTTCACATTAATTGATTGGGGGAATAGCAGTAAAATGTTGCCACACCTTGGGAACTTGATCAAGTCTTAGGTCGTGCAAGTGAACCTGTGTGGCCAAAAATACGTGGCTCGTGGCAACGATACCAATCCATATATACGTTAGAAGGTCTATAGTTGGGAGTAGGATCTCCAGCCATCGATCTTCGCATGTCCCAAGCCGTAATCCAGACAGAATGAATGTCAATCCAATTCTCATAGTTATGATCGCTTAAGTCTCTCTTGTGTCTAGTTTTGAGATCCATATGGTCTTCAGGCTCTTGTTGAGACCAACCAAATTGATGCATCACCCGGTCAGCCGGATGTCACTCAATAATTTCAAAGCAAATTACTGGACAATGATAAGCACAACCCCGCTCAATATCAGGCTTGATATCTGGCAGAATTTGCATCGCCAAATTCGCATCTTGGTAAGGTCGCCATTTGAACTGTTATATTAAAACAACACCAAATTACATAACCCCGTATAACTCACAACATATAATAAAGTAAATTAACTTTAATCTTACCTCATTCATGGACATGTGGTCTACACGAGTCCTAATTGCAACTACGTATGGAATTTCCAACATTGAGGATGCTCCCATCCTCCCCAACTGTATAAAATATGTAAATTTGACATTTCAGTATGAAAATATAATTTAAAAGATAAATAATATTACTATGATACAAACCTTCATGCTAATGAAAATGAGATAGGCAAATGAGGCACTAGACATATCCACGAAAGCCTAAGCCATGCCCATGATTGTAGCAAAATAGTGCAGCCATTGATTTGATCTATCATGTTGCGTGAAACTCGACATAATCCCCAATATAAATCGGTAAGGTATGCAGATTTCCAACTTAAATTCCCATAGTGATCCAAATCTATTACCAGTGAAAGATACTTTTCATAGACTAAGTTTTCTGACTTGTCCAATAATAAACAAACACCCAACATCAGTAGTATATAAACTCGGGACTTTTGCTCTGTGGCAACACACTGCCCATAAAAATGTCGGAGGGATGTAAATTTTATTTTGTGACCAGAAAAATTCGAATCCTCGACTTCAACTCCAAAATTATGATAGCACAATTGTTTAAGCTTATCAACATTTAAACTAGTAACTCTAGAAATAACTTCTCCATTTATTCGCAAACTAAAGTGTACCACAACATCTTCAGTACACTCTCCATAAAAAAATAGAATGTGTGACACTTGGGTCTTCATCTCTCGACCAGTGAAGCAACAAGAGCGTAATCTATGTTATAGTCTGGAATGTTGACAGCGTATAACATTCTTGCTCTTGTCAATTGAAAACATACCTCTTGATCTAAATCTAATTTGATATGGCTAATGTGAGGCCTAAGATCTCGACTCCTATAATATTTATTAAAACACAATATGAATATAATTTATTTTATTTTAAAAGTAAAAAACTTTACAAATTTATAATTATTCTAAAAATAATAAAATTATAGAATATTAAAGACAGTTTGAATATTTTAAACATGTCATTTACATAAAAATAACTCTCTTATCAATTTATTAAATATATATAATTAATATGTTTATAAGATTTAATAGAATAAAAAATACTTTTTATCCTTAATTAATATATTAAATACTATTTAGAATATTTAATATTAGTATATTTGAAATATTTAATATGTTAAATATATATTATTTATTTAACATATATTTAATATATTTAAATACAAAATATTCTTTTTAAATAAGTAGTATAAATGTTAATTAAAATACACGATGAAAATCGGTATAAAATTGATAATAATTGATAACAAGCACCATAAATTCTCAATACATATGGAACAAACTTAATAAATGTAAATCCATATAAAGAATTCCCCAAAAATTTTGGCAACAAAGGTTTCAAACAAAGCTAATAATCGGCCAACCAGTTATTTGTATCATATGTAAGCTATATATTTAAATTAAATAACAATTTTTTTATGATAAATAACAACTTTCTAAGCATAAAATGTTACTGGTTTTTTTATTATTATTAAAAAATATTTAAAAACTATCTAATATCTTATATTGTCGTTATTATTTATTATTTGATCTCTTTACATATTACAATACTTACATACAAAAAATTAATAATAATTTTTAAATTATATTTAGAATAATACTAATAATATTTAAAAAAACATATAAAATATTACTTACTTTAACTCCACGCTCTCGTTTAACAATATGTTATTCTGCTTCTATTGTTATATCATGTTTATTGCGATGTCGAAGGGGCATTATTTAAATTTATTTATACCAAAAAATATACTTAATATAAAATTAATATATTCTTACACACTAATTTTAATTAAAAATTACTCTCTATTACACTAAAAGACACTCTGCTAATTTCTTCTACCCAAAATAAACTTGTTATTCTTATTTTTCAATCCCTCATATACTCACTTCTTTCCATCAGTCTATTATTTATTTTTTAAAATTGACAATGTTTTTCAGAGAGTTTTAATTTAATGTTTGAATTTTGTTTTTCTTTTCAGCCACATTCTCGTTGTGTGTGGGTGGAGCAAAGACGTTGGGCATGCAAATGGGAGAGAAGAAACATGCATAAGTTTTAAGTTGTGAATAAGGAGAAAGAAGGCACACATATAATGCGTATTCCGCAGGCCCTTTTCAAAAAAGAAAGTAACAGACTGATTGGTGTGTTTCAAATAACATGTTCTGAGTAATTACTATTTTAAAACATCATATTTGTATAACTTATTTTTAGATATCATATTTTAAAAATTATGAAAGACTTTTTCTTTATACATGAAATTATATATATATATATATATATATATATATATATATATATAATTTATTTTTAATATATATTTTATATTAGTAGTTGAATTTAGTGTAAACCTAACTTTATTCGTCATTTTTATATATTCTCAACTTATCAATACGTTATTCTTGGTAGTTTAGTTATAATTTTAAAATTAAGCAATTGAAATTCCTATTCATTTTACATATAATTCCTATAAAATATACGAGTTAAAGCTGGCAGCCCTATCCACACATACGAATATGCAATCAGCTCACCCGGTCGAAGCGAGAGGATTGAATTTGGGTACCAGGCCAACTCTATCTGTCTAACGCACATTTTTAATATAAGTAATTAATATCACCAAATTAATAATTTATTTTACTAATAGTATATAAATAATATTTAATATTATAAAATACAAAAAGATTAAATATTATATTTAAATAAAAATAAATTTATTTTTATGGGTCCATCCAGTAGGATAGGATCAAGAAGTTTAGAATACGGATAAAATTTGAATTGAGAAGTTTAAAGTTTAAACCCAAGATCGGATTAAACGGTTTAGAATACTGTTAGAATTTGAATTGAGGGATTTAAACTCGCAAATAGAATTAAGTAAAATTTAACTATTTTAGTCATTATCACTCCTAATGCAAGGCCATGTTCACAAAACCAAAGAATTCTGCAAAAAAAATATATATTAGAGAATTATTAGAATTTATTATTTTTAACAATCACTTAATTATTACTGTTTAAAAATATAGAATAAAATATATTATTAAATTATTAGACTAAAAAAATTGAATTAATAGTTAAATAATAACAAAAAGCCATAATTTCCAATAGTCCCTTAGTATTTCTCCTAAAACTCAGGCGTGCAAGTCAAAAGGGGTATCGTGTCCTTAGCATCGTGTTCCAACCTATGTGTTTTAAAGAAAAAGTTCTAAAATGATGGCATCAGCTTAGTGATAATTGTGCAGTATTAAAAATCAATAGACATGCTAGTGGGAATTCTACTTTGCCAGAAAACATTTTCAATTGAATACTGCTCTAAAATAAAAGGAATCAACACCGTACCATAATTCAAAAACACAACCCAATCAGGAGCCAATTCATTTATGAAACCCGACGTATGTTCTGAAAACTCTCCGCCTCTTCGTCTCAAAAAGCAATAACTTCAGTCTGACAAATCCTATGAGCAGACCGATAATCCAATATAACTCAGACCAATTCATTCTATAATAATCACGTATAGCTCATCTTCAGAATGTCAACTATATATTGCTGGTTGTTGGTATATAAATATATAAAAAAATACATCATCACCAAGAATTAATCCAAGTTATCATATCCATAGAACACACTAAACATGGCAAAATTTGAGAAAATGTTGGTGGCTTTGTTTATATGTGTAGTCGTACTCGTTGTCAACATCGTCCAAGTGGATGGCAACTTTTCGAAGAGCATGTATCTCACATGGGGTGTTCAACATGCATCGATTATGGGCGAAGACCTTCATCTAGTGTTGGACACAACCTCAGGTGAAAATTCTATGCTTCTTTAGCATGCATTAATTAAGTATAAATTTGGATTTCACTAGACATGGGTCTCTTGGAATGAGAAAATTTGTGCGTATAATATTATCTGTTCTCATTTTCTCCAAACACAAGTTGCTTTTTGGTATCAGGATCTGCTGCTAAATCGAAGAGATCATTCTTATTTGGAAGCATTGAAATGCTAATCAAGCTCATACCAGGCAATGCCGCAGGAATAGTAACAGCCTACTATGTAAGTCAAAGTCACATGAGCTAAAAAGGTCACCATAATCTCTTATACTTTCCACACAAAATGGATTGCTAATGCTTCTCCCAAAATATTGTGTACAGTTATCCTCCACGGGAAGTCAGCATGATGAGATAGATTTTGAGTTCTTAGGCAACATTACAGGACAACCATACACTGTCAATACCAACATATATACACAAGGAAAAGGAAACAAAGAGCAGCAATTTTACCTCTGGTTTGACCCAACTGCTGACTTTCACAACTACACCATTCACTGGAACCCCACGCAAATTGTGTAAGTTGATGACAGCACAATTATTTAACTGCTATCTAAGGATGTGATGATCTTTAACTATCACTGCACTGCTATCTCAGGTGGTATGTTGATGGTCTGCCGATTCGGGTTTTTCAGAACTACGAAAATCACGGTGTTGCGTATCCAAACAAGCATGGAATGAGGGTATACAGCAGCCTATGGAATGCAGATGACTGGGCAACTAGAGGAGGGCTTGTTAAGACTGACTGGAGAGGTGCACCATTCATAGCCAGCTTTCATCATTTCAGAGCAAGGGCTTGCAAGTGGAATGGGGCAGTGAGCATCAATCACTGTGCCTCCAATGTCCCTGCAAATTGGTGGATTTCTCCCCTATACAAGCAGCTAAGTTACTCCGAAAAAGGCCAGTTGAACTGGGTCAGAAAGAATTACATGATCTACGACTACTGCGCCGATTCCAAGAGATTCAACGGCCAGTTGCCTCCAGAATGTTCTAAAACACAACTCTAACCATAAGGATCAGATGCTGCTTCTTTTTTTTTTTTTTTCTCAGTCATTGCCCCATTTTTTAAAGCCTCGCAAGGCTTGGTGACTCATTCTTGCTCACCAAGAACTAATAATGCTGCTTTGTATGCTTAGTTATCTACTTAACACACAATAAATTTTCATCATCGCCAAAAGAGGACAATGCTTTGGTAATTTCCGTGCTGAGAACTGAACAGGCCTAATAAACTACTGTAATTTTGAAAAAATAAAACCTAGCTCGGGACATGATTACAATTTGACGATACAACAAAACTTGAATCTAACAATGGAAGTAACAGAATGACGCATAAATAGAGATAGTTGAAAGGTTAGGAATTGATACAAAGGAAAAGGCCGGAAACGATAAAAGCGGTACCGAGGGATGCGCGAAGAAGGTGGGTGCGTTCGCCGAGGAGGATGCCGAAGACGGCGGTGGCGGCGAAGGTGGTGGCGTTGGTGACAGGGACGGCGAGGGAGAGTGGGGCGTGTGAGAGGATGGCGAAGAAAGTGAGGGAGGCGGAGAGGTTGACGAGGAAGGGGATGGAGTACTGCCAGATCAATAGGAGCTTGAACCAGTTGCGGAGGGACAACAGTGCTCTCTGGTACAGCTTGGCGTTGGGATCTGCCCTTGATGTGGATTTCACAGCTTGGTCCCATAGAACGGCACCCCGGCGCATGATAGCATTTGTGGCGCCCCATACCAAACCCACTGCGATCATCTTCTCCACTTCCCCTACCATCTCTGATTCTCTGATCTCAGGCTCAGGCGCTCAGCTACCGTCCTGTCCCAAATTAACTTCCATCGCAATTTGCAGCAGCTAGCTCTTGGGCTGAGCTATTTCTTATTTGGGCCGCAATTTTGTGAAACTGTTAACTCCTATGTCGTAAAAAAGGGACAATTTACCTATTTAAAACAATTGTAAGAAATCTTTATCTAATTACAACAATTGGAAAGTACATACGTTTATGTCTTGTTTCATTTTCTATAGAAACCGTGGGAGCTTAACACGGTTTCTAAATGAACATAAACCGTGCCTGCTAGCCAGATTTTAGGTTGAAGAACATTTGAAGGTAAACAGTAGGTAGCAGCCACGGTTTACTAGTGGAGAAAGCAGCACATAAACCGTGGGAGACAGCTACAGTTTATGAAGAAAATGGTTTGTGCATAAAATACTAGAGACAGCCACGGTTTATGAGTGTGCAGGTATAAATATGGAAGCCGTGGTTGGTGAGGGCAGATCATTTGTGAGGTTTCAAAAATTTGGAGAAGGTTGGTGGCTGAGAGAGAAAGATAGTTTTGTGGTTGAGTAGCCGGTTTGAGATTCTGAACCAGCTGAGTGGCGGACCGATGGAAGAAGAAACTCGCATGTACCGGTTAAATGACGTCGCACATGTGGCTGGATATATCGACCAAGAGGTTGGTTAAACGACCTTTTTATTATTATTTTCTTTAATGTTGTTATTATTAATGCTAGTTGTGTTGTTAGTATTATAACAATTATTATGGAAATTGTTATTGTTATCATAAATGTGAGTTTTTTATTTTTATTATTTTTCTAATTTTGTTATTGTTAAAATTATTTTTCTAGTTTGACTTGTTAGTGTTATTTTCGCTGTTCTTATTATGGTTATTATTATTATTGATATTAGCAGGAGTTGTTAGTATTGTTGTATGTTGAGATTTCGTTATCCATCTTTTTGCAGCCTACTAGGGTTATTAGCGGTGTCCGGAGACAACAGAATATGCCTTTACACGACCGTATTATACCGTATCTTGAAACCGCGGGCTTGTATCACTTGGCTAGGTTGAATAGTCAGTGGTTCTGGGTTGATGAGCCTCTACTTAGCGCATTCATTGAGAGGTGGCGTCCTGAGACCCACACCTTTCACATGCTCTTTGGGGAGTGTACGGTCACCTTGGAAGACGTGGCCTATCAGCTGGGTTTGCCGATTGATGGGGAGTCTGTGAGTGGGTGCCTTAGTGAGTTTGCCGATTCCAACACGCGGTACTCAACACCTCGACGGATGCTATAGTCCTTCACACTCAGAACAGCTTCATCTTTACTCTGGAACGATTGCCCAATCTAAAATTATGTAGACAAACCCCCAATTGTAGCAACTTCCGCTGGCTGTTCACCCAGAGCCTCCAAGTTTAGAGTGGAGAAGTGTGGAGGGTACTGTTGTGTGCCAGAACTTGAAGGCGCTTGTTGTGCATGTGGATTAGCACCTGTGTCATCATCGCTGTCCCCAAAGATATTTACAGGCTCCTGGTCAGAGTCATCGTTCCGCATTGCATTCTCTACTCGATCAGGTTTCCCAAAACCTTGAACTTCATCAACTATGGCATGACCTGTGTCCCCCTCAATGCCTGCTGCCGGACCCCAGGATTAGGCAAAGGTACAGAACCAACTGCCTCCGTTCATTCTAAATCAGCCACGAAGGAAGGGGATGCAACCTGCGGAACAGATGGCCAGACCGCAAGCATCGAACAAGACGCACCGCCTGCGGCAGTTGAGCTATGCACTGGAGCCGATGCCCCAGAACTATCGACAACAATCTCCAACTTCGCATACAGCTCGTGTATTCTGACCTTTGGAAAACTCCTAATGCAATGAAACAGAACCCTAATATCTTCGTCCGCCGCTAACACGAACGTATCATACTGAACACCGCTCGAGACTACAGCGATGGGAATCTTGTAGAATATCTTCTTCACCAACTTGCTCCCAAATACCCCAAACTTCTGCAAGATGCTATTCTTCACATCCGACAAAGTGCTTGATGAACTAATGAATACACTCAATGATTCTCTGTCAGTGAACTTCACACCATATTTTTTGCTTCTTTTAATTTTTCCAGAGCAATGTACTAAGACAAGAACACTCTCTTCCTCACTTGACATTGTGATAATGATCTCTTCACCAGCTTGAATCTCACTCACCTATATATAGAATTTCCATTCTCATAAACCGTGCTAGCTTACAAGGTTTTATGCCCATTGGAGGTCCTTCATAAACTGTTACTGCCAGCCATGTTTTATGCACATTTATCTTCATAAACCGTGGCTGCTTCCAGCGGTTTCTCTCTTTCATTTACCAAGGGTAAACCGTGGCTACCTACCACGGTTTACGTAGAGCTTTTCTTCCAAGTAAAACCTCCCTGCCAGCCACAGTTTATGTGTAACTATGAACCGTGGTTGGCTCCCACGGTTTATATAAATAGTGAAACAAGACACTCACGTATCAATTTTTCCATTGTTGTAATCTAGTAAACGTTTCTCTTGTTTATTTTAAATAGGTTATTTGCCCTAAAAAAAAAGGGAAGGAATCATCACCTAAAAAGAAAAAAAATGAAGGATAATTATCTCAAATTTTAAAATATATAAAACAAACCAAGTTGAGTTGGTCTAGTGGTTAGCTCACTAGTCCGCTTAAGCAAGTGTCGGGGGTTCGAATCCCGCCTTGTGTATGCAGTAACCCATTGACCAGCGACAAACCCTTAAATGAAGCTCAGTACTGGCGGCGGATTAGTCCTTAATCTGTCGGGTTGGGAGATACCGTGGAAAACCAAATATATATAACAGTCTTAATATTTATTTCCATTATCCAATACAACCCTCTTTTATTAGTCATTAATAGTGACTACTGATGTGAACATTAACTCGCACACATAGCGGTTAATTATCCATGTGTACAGTTTAGACAAATCAGTTTTAAGAATGAAGTATAAAATAGTCCCGAAAGAATTTAAAAATATCAAAACAGACACTGAAAATTTTTAAAAATTCTAAAATAGTCTATTTAAATTATTTATATATAATTATTTTTAAATTAATAAATGTTAACTTCTAAAATTTTCAATCTATTTATCTTAAATTTAATTATTTATATATACAAATTATTTTTATCTATTTTTTAAAAAATTATAAATTAAATTTGAAAAACACTATTTTTCAAAAAAGAATTAGAATAAAAAACACATTTATTTTTTACCATACAAGATATTAATTTAATTTAATTTATAAGTGAAATATTCTATGATCATTCTTTAATGATAAAGAAGAGAATGGACTAGTGTTGCTTAAAAAAATACAAAAACTCTCATTTAATATAAAATTTTTCACATTAGCAATTGGGAATATTTGTGCAAATATTTATGAAGATAACACTTTAGAACTTGCATGTAATGCAAATCAAGTCATCCATGAAGTCAAATTTATAAGTTTTAGTTAACTATTGTTTCACTCGATTTTTTGTAATATCGATAGGGTGTCGGAATCGAGCTTGTATCAAGATCTCAGTTCTGCGAGTAGATACGACTCCTCTCAAAGGAGTGAGCATGACCTGAAAATTACGTAACGTTTGTATCAAAGTAGACTGTGTCGAATTATTAATGGTAAATTATAATAAATAAGACTGAAAATACAAATAACTGAAAAGAACTTTGATTAAGTAAAAATGTGAGTAAATATGGAAATTAGCAGAAAACATAATAATGATGAAATATTTAAGATAGAAAAATTAAAAGAAAGAAACTAATAAAAAAAACAAAATAATAAAATGGGCTCCTAACACTCACATGCACTTACACTCCATGATCTTCTGTTGCATTATTCAGACTGAAAATTTTTGAAAGAGTTTGTGTGATGATCTAGTGTTTTTCATTGAAGTCCTCTTTTTCTTCTAAAACTTCTATTTATAGATCCTAAAGATAGACTTGTTCCTGAAAAATCTTAACCACGATCTAATTCCTTCTTTTTCTCAGGCCACGACCTTGCCTTGAATCTGAAGAATTCTCATAATGGTCTCTCCACGTTCTATTTTGCCTTGGCTTCCAAACCCACATTCTCGCATCGTGTTTAAATTTAACCACGTGGTGTATCTAATTTTAACCCATTTCATATCATTAAACTCTCAACCATGACTATTATTCTACTTGTAGTCGAAAATGTTATTCTCCGATAGCCAAATGGCTAATTCGTCGATCCTTCTCAAATTTGAATTGTAGTCAAATTACCTCTCAAGTCAAAATTCGTACCAACAACCACAAAATTAATGTGGATGATTTACAAAAATGTGAGACTCCTAATATTTTTATAAAATTTGAAGAAGAAATGTCTTGACAAATCATATTTTTTTAAAAAAAGTTGAGATTTATTTATTGTAATATTACACAAAATAGACTTGCAATTAAAGTTATTTTTGCTATCACAGTTAGCAATTTTTTTCACATAGAAATATTTTTCAAAGTTTATTTGGTGTCAATATTTTAAAAGTTTATATATATAAATAATAGCCTTTATAATGCAATGATCTCTTAGATTTTGTTATTATTATTATGGTTTCTACATCGTCACCTAAATATAGGTATCATAAGTTAATAATTAAATAATATTATTTTTTATGATATTTTAGTGTTAATAAATAAAATTATCTTTTAGTATATATTTTGTTATTTTTTGTACTATTTAGTTATTATATATATTTTTAATAATAATTTTTTATTTTAATTAATAAAAATATTATAAGATACTGACTTTTGAAAAAATATTAAAAGTAGGGCTACTAATACTCATCCTATATATGGGTATCCAATCGATCTAACTCATTCGAGTATGATTGACAACTCAATCTGTAGCGAGTCAGGTTGAGAGCGGAGTGGGTTAAACTTTGGGTATGGTTGAGAACGAATCTATGCCTAACCTAATATGATCAACCCATACCGTGATATATTATAGTATGTAATTAAAAATTATTATACATATGCAATGAAGTTGATAGAAATCGAACTCACATTCTCTTTTTTTGTAATTTAAAAATAAATTTTATTATGATGTTTTTGCTTTTAATTTTAATATGGACTTAACTTTGTATTTTCTATTTTATTAGTATATTTATGAATTATGAAATGATTAAATATTATATTTGATTGAAAAAATTGATTCGTTGTGAATAAGATCAGGTAGGATCGAGTGTTAAACTTTAGAGTACAGGTAGAATTAGGATTGAAAGATTCTCAACTTGCAAATAAGGCATGTTAAATTGTAGAGAGAATTTAAACCTGGGATAGAATTACGGTGGAGTTTAAACCCTATTCTATCATACTCATTATCAGCCCTAATTAAAAATATCCGAAAAGACTGTTTAGGAATTTTTAAAAATTTTCAAGGACTATTTTAAAATTTTTAAAATTTTTTAGAATTGTTTTATCTTTTATTCTAAATACTGATTTGTCCAATTCACATATAAAGACGGATCTACATGCAATACGGAAAGAGCATTTACCCCCACAAAATTTTTAAAAAAATAATATGTGTGTGTGTGTCCTTTTATATTATGTTTACTCCAAAATAAAATATGAATAATTTTCTTCTATTTTATGTTAATTTTTTTTTGTTAAACTTAACATATAATAATAATTATTATTATATTATTAAATTTGAGTTAGTATAATAATAAAAAATAAATAAATAAACTTAAAAAATAGTGATAATTAATTTTATTATATTAGTTAATTAGTTGATAATTAAATTAAAACTTAGTTTTTTTATTTAAATACAACTTAAATTATTAGTAATTTTTAAAAAAATTATTTAAGATAAAAAAATATATTATCTATATATTAATATACTATATTAATATTTGTTATTAAAATGGTCTTGATTATAGTAATTATTTTGATTAAATTTATTTATACTATAAAGACTATAATAAATAGACCTAACAGTTAAATATTTAAATATAAGATAATAAAAAAAATAAAATAATTTTTTAAGAATATATATAGAAAAATAATATTATCATGTTAAAAATAAAAATAAAAAAAAGTCATTATAAGTTATTGTTTTTATTATTCTGAATATTATACTGTGGGTGTGAAATTATTTTTTATTATTTTAAATACTATAATAAATGATTGCGTGTATATTTTAGTTTTTATCAATATGTATAGATAGTTATAATTTAAAATTTTAAATATATCTAAATCAATTTGGGTTGGTCGAGCGATCAACTTAGTCGTTGTCCGCTTAAGTAAGTGTTGAGAGTTCGAATTCCATCTTGTATGTGTAGTAACTCATTAGCCAATTGCAGACTAAATAGAATTCAAATTCATAATGGAATAATCCTTAACATGTTGGGTATTATAGAAAGCCAAAAAAATATATCTATACCTAAATTTTATTATATTTTTATCCCACTATAAAATTTTTCTGGATCCGTCACTGTTCACACACATGAACACTTAATAGCCACATATGTAAATTAATGTTTTACGAGAGTTATTGATAATGACTAACGGAGGAGGATTGCATTATTTAATGAAATAAACATTAGGGACTATTTTGTGTATTTTAAAATTTGAGGAATTAAAATATTCGATTTTAAAAATTTTAGGACTGATTTGGATAATTATTATTATAAATATTTATAATTTGTTTCATTCATATGTTAACAAAAAAAGAAAAGAAAGACTAACACTCTACTGTTTGTGGTTAGACATACGGAGAAGTAAAATCAATTTTGGTGACTGAACAAAACACAAAGAAAAAGGACCTAAGAGAAAAAGTAGCACTCCTCTCTAATAATAATGTCTAAATTATTAGGGGACAATAACCACTCTAGGTACACCTGCTTGTTTAAAGTAATAGTTTTAAACATTAAATCAGCCGCTCTGTTTGTTGTGCACTAGATGAGCACTAAAGTAGCTGTCCAATTGCGCTGGAGCATCTCTTTGATCTTGTCAAGCAGATCAGAGTCATTCCTAATCATGCTGGTTGTGCCTCGCAAAACAAAAAGAAACGCATCAAGATTATCAGTTTCACATATGGCCTCTTTGCACTCGCAATCCCAAGCCATAACAAGCCCTCTCCAAATAGCATGAAGCTCACAACAGAGAATACTAGAAAGATGTATACTGGCAGAATAACCTTTTATCCAAATTCTCATATTGTCTCTAATAATACATCCAAAGCCAGCTAATTGCTCATTTTCAAAAACGCTTGCATCGCAGTTTACTTTACAGACATTCATTGGAGGTGGTTCCCAGTTATATTGCAAAGAAGAAGGAATAATATGTTTTTGGGTGTAATAACATTAGAGAAATCTCGAGCAGCATGTTTAACTAAGTGAACAATTTTCTTCTTACTCCATGGATCATTTTGATGGAAGATGTCATTGTTCCTATCCCTCCGAATCCACCAAAAGGTCACTGCAATGAGAAACTCATTTTTGTTGAGATTAGAACGAATCCAAGACACAAAATCCAAACTAGAGTCATCAGTGGTCATTTTCAAGTTTAAGCTAATCCAAATCTGACGAGCTTTTTGGCAAATCCTAAAGCAATGGTTAATATCCTCTAGAGCAAGATAACATCTCTGACAAAAATCAGAAGTAGCAAGACCTCTTTGAAACTGGTAACTAGCTGTGGGAACTCCATTGTTGAGGCAAAGCCAGAACATACACTTTATCTTCTCCGGTATTCTCAAGCGTCAAAGCCAAAGCCAATTTTTATTATCATTCCAGCCAAATTTCTTCTTCAATAGCCATTCATACCCACTTTTAGTCGAGTAGGTGAGAGTATTTGAGTTTGTCCAAAACCAACTTGTTTTATCTTCTGCCTGCTTGATAGGATCAAAGAGCATCAAATCAAGTTTAACTTCTTCCGGAATCATTGTGCAAAGAATATCCCACCGCCAATGTCCATGGTGCCAGACATCTTCTAGCTTCAAGTGAGAATCAGAAATATGCACAAAAAGAATCAAAGGAGCTAGTGTTCCACATGGTTGCCAAGCATGATACCAAAAGGATTGAGACATCCTTCCTGTACACCAATCAAAACCATCACGAAGCTTTTCTATTGTCTTATAAATCACTCGCCAAGTACTTGAAACATTATTAGAAAAATTGGGTGAAAATCAAGAACTCTCGGGTAAATATTTTGCTAACATAATTCTTACCCAAAGCTTATCTTTATTATGCAATAATTGCCAAACAAGCTTTCTTAATAAAGCAAAATTTACACATTGGGTATCTCTAATTTCCAAGTCTCCATATTTTTTTGGAGTGACAACTTTACTCCACTTGACCAAATTTAAGCAACGCTCCCCCACCTTTCCCTTCCACAAGAATTTTCTAAGCACAGAATCAATCTTTTGACAAACCGAAGTAGGAAAAAGAGTCACTTGCATCTGATAAATAGGAAGAGAAGAAGAAACAGATTAAATTAAGCAAAGCCTGCCTGCTCTGTTAAGGAGTCGACTTTTCCAACTAGCCAACTTATTCTTGATCTTCTCTAAAGAGTCCGAAAAAATAGACCTAGCAGCTCGAGGATGATTAAGGTTCACTCCCAAGGATTTGCCTAGGTCACTAGTAAAAGGGATATGAGAAACATCAGACAACATTTCCTTTCTTCTATTAGAGATATTTTTAGAACAAATAGCTTTAGATTTTTCAATGTTAATCTTCATACCTGAAGCTTTGCAGAACAACTCCAAGGTGTGCACAACATTCTGAACTTGATTTTTCTTCGCTTTACAAAAAAGGAGGAGGTTATCTGCAAATATCAAGTGAGAAACTCTAGGTCTCCCTCTAGAAACAGCCACACCATCCCAAATACCCTCGTCAACTTGTTTGGAAATGAAGCACGCCAATCTTTCCATGCACAAAACAAATAAATAAGGAGAAATTGGATCTCCTTACCTGAGTCCTCTGCGAGGTTGGAAGCTGTCCAATCTATTCTCATTCCAAAGGATAGAAAGATTTGAGACCTAAATACAATTCATTACAAGCCGAATAATTAGAGAAGGAAAGCCAAAAGATTCAAGAGTGTGCTCAAGAAAATTTCAATCAACTCTATCATAAGCCTTTTCTAAATCAATCTTAAAAGCCATAGCTCCTTTTCTAGACTTTGTCCTCTTAAGAAAGTGAAGAACTTCTTGGGCAACAATAATATTATCAGGCACTCCTCTACCATGAATAAACCCTCTCTGAGTTGGGCTAACAATCTCATCTAAAAATGGTCGTAATCTATTAATCATCACTTTAGTCACTAGTTTATAAATTACATTACAAAGGTTTATTGGCCGAAAATCCTTCAATCTAATTGGAGGGTCGCACTTAGGGATAAGAACAATCAAAGTTTTCAACAAAGAATGGCATAACGTCTCCCCTAAGAATTCTTTTTGAATAGTACGCCACATCTCATGACCCACAACATCCCAATATTCCTTGAAGAAAAAAACTTGAAAACCATCCGGCTCAGGAGATTTGAACGAGCTCATATTATCCAAAACTTCTTTAACCTCCAACATTGTTACTGGTTTAGACAAATTATCACAAGCATCTTGGCTAAGAGATGGGATAGGAGTTTCTCCCATGCAATTAATCTCAACAGGCTTAGTAGAGCAAAATATATTTTTGAAGAAATTAACAACCTCTCTTTGTAAAACTTCCGGATCATCAGACCAGGACCCATCACTGACTAGCAACCCATGAACCTTGTTAGATTTTCTTCTAAGGATGGTTTGCATATGGAAAAAACTAGTATTTCTATCACCATACCGAACCCATTGATCTCTTGACTTCTGGTACCAAAGCAATTCTTCCTGGGCCAAAACTAGATTATACTTAGCTCTCAATTCTTCCTCTTTGTGCTTCAAAATCGGATCATCGTCAGTTTCCATTTTCTGTTGAATACAATTCAAATAAGCCTCAAATTCTCTCTTTTTTAAGAAAAATATTGCCGAAGACCGTAGATTCGAATTCCAACAAAGTTTTTTGAACCCCCAACAAATTTCTATGCATGCCAATATTTGTACTATCCCAAGATTTCTGAACAATGACTTTGTAATCAGGATGTGTTACCCATGCCGCTTGGAATCTAAAAGGCCGGTTTTCTTTCTTGATAGGAACTCCTTAACATCGGATAAGTAGGGGACAATGATCAGAGTAAGAACAGCTGAGAACTTCAACAAAAGCTTCTGGAAAAAGAAGGCGTCATTCTGTAGTACAGCAAGCTCTATCCAATCTCTTTACAATTTCTTTGTTTCCTTGAATTTTATGGAACCAAGTAAATCGTCTTCTAGAGGTTGTCAGGTCAAAAAGACCACAAGAATCTAGAGTACTTGCAAAGATACTACTGCGATTCAAATAGAAATTACTCCCCTTCACCTTATGAACACTCAAAATATCATTAAAATCTCCAACCACCACCCACGGGTTCTGAATGCATAAACCAATATCAAGCAGATGACTCCATAATTCTACTATATTAATGGCTTGAGGGCTGCCATAAACCGCACTGCAGATGCATCTTTTTCCACCACCATCAATTTCCAAAGTTACACATTGATTCATAACCCAAAGAATTTTACAAGAAAATTTTAAATTAGCATAGAGGAACCAAATTCCTCCCTTGTGTCCAACAACATCTACAATCCCTACAGGATAATAACCTAATCTCCCCCAAAATTCTTTCATAGTTTCAAACCCAATATGAGTTTCCACCAAAATAAAAAAAAGTTGGTTGAAATTTTCGTACCAACTCTTTCCAGTGAACTCGAGACATCTTATTTGATGCCCCCTTACATTCCAACTAAAAATATTTAAATGGTCACAATCCATAAAAATAAATTAAATAATTAAAATTTTTAATCATCCTACCTCACGTTGATGGACCCCTGTCTCCAAGTGTCTTCTCTTGGACTTGCACCGCAGAACCATCATTTTTCTGTTGAGGTTGGTTCTCCAAGTTTGTTGTTGCACTAGCTTTATCAAACTCTTTTGTACTCGAGAATCCATTGACAATGCTTCAATAGGTGAGTTTTGAAGCGAAATAGGATGCTGTCTTTTGTGCCCTGCTTTAAAAAAGGAAGTACTCTGATCCTTGAAAGCCACCTGAGTTGTTTTCAAAGAGCCAAGCATGGATGGAGGATACTTCTTTTCCATAGGCCCACCTTTGCATTTGATGAGAATCCAGCATGCATGTTATTAGACCCAAAAGAAAATTTATTACTCACCAAATTGGAGTATATTGCTACATTAGCTTTTTTTGGCACCACTTTTAAGTCTTTATCCACTTTTTTTTTTGTCTTTTCTACTAATTGTAACCCATTCACTCTTTTTTACACGAATATCCTTATTCATGTGTGATTCTTACAAATTATCATGCATAAGATCTGTTGTTCCATGAGAAGCAAAATCAACTCTGATAATAAAGTAATTTAATTTGTATTAAAAACCTTCAAGAAAAAATCACAATTTCATTGTCATGAATTAAAAATTAATTTGGATTAAAGGATAACAATTTTGATAAGTTAATTATATAATAAGAATTTAATCATGCATAGTCAAATATTTAAATTTGTTTATAACTCATAAAAATTTGTAATTATAATATATCAAGTTGATAAGATGGCAAGTCGCTAATTTCGCGAATGTTATCACTACCTTTAAATAGTATAAATAGATGCCATTAGCTTAGTTTTATCACGTAATTTTTTTTTTTTTTTTTGAGTTAGAGTCGAATGTTGCTGTAGTAAAAATTGTAGCTAGCTTCCATAAACATGTACATATTACTATGTGAAGTGGTGCAACGACCTAATTAAGCAACGTCCCAGCACACTATTAAATCTCCAAATCAATGTGTCCAACATGAAATGGTAGGTAGATAGCTAAATGTTCTTTGGGGTCAAAACTAATTAATGGCCGTTTGGTAAGGTTGAGCCGTTGAATGGACCGTTTAATACTATGAAGCAATAAGGAGTTAAATCTAAATTTGACTTTTGAAATTTAGTCTGATGCTTAGAATGATTCTTATAATTTCGTTGACTCCAATTAGAACTTCCAAATTTGTAATTGTGGCTTCAACCTGCGATCATCTCCGTCACCACGTCGTTTTAGTTTTTTGTGGGTTAAAACTCTCTTTTTTTCCAATACGACGATCATAAGTTATCAAACATCAAGAAAATCCTTGTACTACATAGTTTCCAAAGGTTTTGCATGCGAAATTAATGTGCCGTAGTTTATGTAGTGTCCACTATGTCATGCAATTGCGTTAGAACAGCATTCCGGTGACAGAGATGATTGCAGGAGTAAAATTGAGCCACAATTATAAATTTGAGGGTTCTAATTGGGACCAACGAAATTGTAAAGATCATTTTGAGTATCAGACCAAATTTTAGAGACCAAATTAAGATTTAACTCAGCAATAAGAGAAAAGTTAGAACATAACCAAGTTGATGATGATGGAAGTTAACAGTAGTGATTATATTATTACCACTTACTACCATGGTTGTTTTATTAGTGGCACAAAATTTGTCAAAATCAGCCACATCTGGATGAATAAACCATTGGTAGTATTCTCAACCATTTTAAAGTCCAGAAAGTAAATTGCACCAAAAGTATATATAATTGAAGAGTATTTTATGTATTTTAGCTTTCTTTTTCTTTTATTATTTGTTAGGCCTAGAAGATAAAACAACTTAATTGTTATTTGATTATTTCTTCCTTCTAATATATTCTTCCGTAACTAAGTTATGTTAGTTTAGTGGTTAGTTCACTAGTCTGCAAGTGTTGGGTTCGAATCTCGCCTTGTGTAGGTAGCAAGTCATTGGCCAATAACAAATCCTTAAATGGAATTCTTATTCGCGACGAATTAACCTTTAGTCTGTCATGTTATGAAATATCGTGAAAAAACAAAGAAAAAATAATAATTCTCCCAGAAGTACTATAGGATCATTTTCTTTCGCGAGTTACTAATGCAAAAATCATGCTGGAATATATAGAGAGGAAGAATTCTAGGTCAACCGTTAACTAACTAGAAGAAGAAAAAGAAACACAAATAAACAAGAAGCGAATAAAAGGAAATCCACCAACTCATATTTTATGAAAGTAAACATGATGGAAAATAAAAGCATTAAGCCCTGTACATACACACATATAGCTAGTGAGGTTGATGATTAAAGAACGAAAGTTCTTTGCCTCCACGTTTAAGCCCTTAATCATTATGATAATTATTATTATTAGTAGGAGTTTATTCCCTTCAAGTGCTTGAGAACCCTCACCACTTGCGTAAGCACAACCGCTGCTGGTTCGGTAGTGTCAAGTCCAACCATTACAGCAAGCTGTTCAATTTGCTTCTTTGCTTTTGCATCAGGAATCAGAAAGTACTCCTCCAAAGTCACTTCCTCATCTTCATCATCACCACTACTGCATGAGTCTGACTCTGACTGGTAATAATTCTGCTCCCCAAATGAGGCTTCATCACTTGGTGCATAGGAATAATCATTGTTCTTGATCGTAGCATTGAGGTAGGGATCGTTGTTGGGGTTTGGGTTGAAAAGTTTGATGGAAGGGTAAGAAAGATAAGGGGAAGTAGTAGGAGCAATATGAGTGTGTTTTTGTTGGTCATCAATGGCATAATTCAGGTTCTGCTGCAAGAACATCTTTGAAGAGTAATGTGAGGGTTCCATTGGTGAGGGGATGAAATGAGAAGGAGAAGAGAGAGGGTATGAAGAAGTAGAACAATGCATTGCACTCATATTGAAGCGCCATAATGACATAGCGTTACGAAAGTGAGGTCAAATGAAGAAAACGTAGAAAGTAAAAAGTAATAAGTTGGTTAATTATGACGATAATTCCCATTGGACCCTCTTAGCTCATTTTGGAAATTTTGAGTGAGGCCAATCCCTATTCCAGTATTCCCTTGTTTAGGGTTTACCATGGCCCCACCTTTCCACACTTTATTTTCTTATATTTGATTTCCGTTATTTTTGTGTGCCTCTTTACTATTGGTAAATATAAATTCCTTTTTCATTAAAAATACTATATTATATTATTTTGCAGATTCTAATTCAATTCATATTCCATAAAAATCTCATTGTCTTCACTTTACCTATATGAGGTCCCTCTCTCTTCCTTGTCTCATAAACACATACATATTCTGGTCACGAACCGCCGAACAGGTAAGGAACATTATTTACCAGAAAAAATATATATATATATAAAAGAAGATAAAAGCAATTACCAAATATAAAAGGTCCATAAAAGCCATTAATTTATTACTTTGACAATGCTTTCTACTTTATAGGGGGAATTGAAACCGTAATGAGCATTTTTAGGAGGGGACCAGACGAGCGGTTTTGATTTATTAATTAGGATAAATATTATTTTGGTCAATTTTTTTTTTGGTGACTTTTGGTCAATTAACATTGAGTCCAATGTTAATTTGGTCTTTAATATTTTAAATATTTTATCTTAATTTAATTTTTAATATTTTTAATATTTTATTTTAATTTTAAAAACTTAGACGTCTTATATAAAAAATTTTCTTTTGATTTTAAAACGATCATGATTGATTGTTACTTTTGACTTTAAAATGTTGATGATTGATTATTAAAATTTAGAATTTTGAACAAAAAAATTAAAAAAGAAACATTATAAAAAAAGTTTGGTTATGTACTTATGTTTTTCTAATAGATAAAAAAATATGACTTAACAGTATCGTTATTAACACTTAGATCACTCATTCTATTAAGTATTAACTATTAATTGTCAAAACAAAAATACCAAATACTAAAATAGTACTCTACCCTATTAATTATTATTGGTATTCTGCCACAGGCCCAAAGGCACATTTTGATGAGAAATTTCAGGGGGTCAAAAATGAAAGCCACTTGTTTTTTTCTTATTTAAATAAAAGTAGTCTTTTTAATTGTTTTCTTTAAAAAATATATATATTCCACCTTTCTCTTTCCACCCAAACATACCTTAGAAGAAACAGTTGCCTAAACCAGGAGAGTCATGAATGAAAATCAAATATGTCCCTTCTTTCGAATCTCCCCGGCAAAATCTATCCTTGCCCAATGATGCTAACATAGTGAAAAGTAGGTAAAAATGTAAACATTGGACTAAATTAAGATGAGTGTTCCTACTGTGCACATTACAAATTAAACTGTACCATGCACCTTACAAATCTACGGCAAAAACTGTATAGTATAGTGAAACTAGCAGCCAGAAAACACAAGTCTGTTTTCATTTTCTACATTCAAAAGCCCCCTTTTAACTCAAAATTAGCTTCACCGCTTATATTCACAGAAGCTGCATCCCAATGCAAGCTTTGATGTCTCAAAATATGCAAAATGTTGATTCTCTTTGGGCTTCACATTTGCTCTGCACCTGACCTCGTGCATGGTCATTTCCGAAAAGCCAAAATTGGTCTATTGAAACCAGTCTTGCTATCAGTCATACCTGAGTTAACATGTTCCACTGTTCTAAATCCAATCTACAATAAGTAATGTCATCCATTAATTAGAATCAGAATAAATTTGTAATAAATAGGCAAACCCAAATAAAATCGTAATAGCCCAAAGAAATGTTACACAAACCCTATCTAGCAGTATTTCCTGGAAATCTGCAGGACGAATTGTAATACTCCGGTAGTTGGCAGCAGTCGTCTGCAAATATGTAAATGCACTCGATGATACAAAAAGGTTTGGATTTCCCAGGATGCCTTGAAATATACTAGTTGCTAATCACAGAAAATAAGAAAAGCTAATTATTACCTCTGAGACAAGACGATTGCTTTCATATGACTTCCATGGCTGAGGTTCCAACACAAGAACACCACCCTGCTCAAAAGGTTTGTTTATATTATAGAAATAAAAGAGTATGTTTAGAGAATGCTAGATATTGTAGATTGGTGATTTTACAAGAAGCAATTTGCACTATTGAGTCGTTAGCTTCAGACAATGAATTGGAGCTGAATGTAAAAGGACAGCGAAAAGGGAAAATGAAACAATTGGATGGAAAGATGGGTCCGAAGAAATAAGAAAACATGCATCATTGTTGAGATAAAGAATAAGAAAGGCAGTATTGATAGGTGCTTAGAAGAGATCTCTGAGTAGAAAGAAAACAATAATATGATGGAAAGACATGATACTTACTGGTCGGAGCAGATTCCAAGTCTCTGCAAATAATTTGATTAAGCCCTCATCCCCCCAATTGAGGTGTATCCATTTTGTAACACTCAAACTGCAGGGCAGAAGAGATTTCAGTTTCACAAAAGTGCATTGAAGACAATTTTAAATAACCCTACCCAACAATATGCAGTTTATAGCAGGAGGAGTAAAGTGAAGCTGCAGTTAAGAATTTGTTTCTAATGCAATGCTTGAAAAAAAAAAAAACTACAACATGAAGTTTATTAAAAAGAACAAGATCAAAGATAAACAACTTTGAAAAGCATTTTCAGCATTATACAATGCAAGAGGGTGACACTTTTTCCACCTCCTCCCGTTCAAAAGCTTCACCCCAGGAAAAAGGGACTTATTTCAGGAAAATAGTAATGGAAATAGCAGCAACTCACCAAAGAATTGTATCATACTTCTTTCCTGGTGGGTGCCGACTCTGAACAAAATTTTCACGTTTAAATGAAACAATAGCAAATAGATCACTTTGCTCTGAAGACGGCATATCTTTCGAAATTCCTTTTGCATCTTCATTTGATGAAACAGTAGCACTGTTCTCTGAATTATCTGCATGGTCCTTGTCCTCTGAATTATCTGCATGATCCTTGTCCTCAAGTTTGGAAGGCTTTGCACGCTTATTTCCAGTAGATTTCAATCTAACAGCTTTTCTCAGATTCCAATATGCATCCTCAACTCGATCTGGCAAATTGAGGAAAACAAAATCAACAAGGAGTAAATATTTATACTACCCAACCAGGGAGAAATTGATATTCCCATTTTTTTGGAATCCCAATAGTTACTCGTTGAAGAAGTATTATGGATATCCGCCAGTGGCCCATGCTGCACAACAGAGTTCTTGCAGTTTGAACAGTTTCTTGGTTAGCAAGAAACAGAAATGGTGCGAAGAATGTAAAGAATGAAAAGAAGACAAAGAGTAGAGAAGAAGTAGAAGAGGAAGAAGAAAGATGAACTGAATTGTAAACTGAATTGAAAGAAAGAAATCTGATTAACATGAAAACCAATCATATGCAATGCTGTTTATATAGCCATATCAGGTGAGCCTTCAACAAAGGCAATAACCTTGTAAATACTAAATACCAAAATCAACTTAACAGCCTAACAACCAACTAACTAACTGCCTCTTTATAACAACCTCTATCCATCTTAACTTTATCTGTTTCTTCTCTCTCATTTATAGCAATATCATTAACACCGCATACGCACACACACTCAGAACTATGTTACATTTCACACATCTAAATCACATCACATGTAAGCCACATATAGTCATATTTGAAAACCAAAGAATAATCTCCAGCAACAGAAATTATTATTCATATGAATCTTACCAGAATCAATGTCAATCCCAAGAATGTGCCGGCAGCCATATTTCTGTGCTATGGGGGGGAAAACCAAAACAGGCAACACTTGAATTAGCAAACTATAAATTGGCATAAATGAAGGGGTAAAATTAGCAATATGGATTATCATTATTTGTTCAATCATCAATGTCATGTAATAAAGGAAAGTGAAGGGGTGAAATTACCAATCTGGATGGTGATTATCCCATTGTTACAACCAATATCAAGACACTCTTTATCTTCAAACCACTCCTTCCTAAACACTTTCAACCGAGGATCTTCATCAACATCTTGACCAATCTGGAACCATGAAAACACACATTACTAGCGTAACCAGTAAACTAAGTAAACAGCAATGCATGGTGATGATGCTGGAGGCCATGTAAAGTTCGAATCTTTTCTATGAAAATAGAAAGGGTAAAGGGAATTAGATCATAGGGAGTGAGAAGTGGTTAATACTCGATAGCCATAGTAGCTCCTGTAGTTGCCGTATGGGAAAACTTGCTTCCGCTTCTTGTTGTTGTGCTTGGCTCCCTGGTTTTTGGTTTCATCTTCCAGCTTTGCATTATATGCCATTCAATCTTATCCAATGCTTTCTCCTCTTCAAACCCTACTTGTTGCAGTTACGTATTGGATCATGAACCGGTCTTCAATTCCGCACCTTCAACCTTGTCGGAAGAGGGCCACTGCGTCTCTGGCGTGGGCTGGGAAAAGAGGAGCACACGATGAAGCGATTCTATCAGTCTTGGTTTTGGGTTTTGATTGTGACAACTCCTATTTATATATAACTAAACATGTGTTCTGGAAATAGGGAACATAGAATACTTTACTAATAAAAATTTATATTTCGGACTCTGACAACTTCAGTTTTTTTTTTTTTTGCTCTTTTTAGTATCTTTGTTCTAAACATGCAAAGGAACACAAAACGGTCAAAGAACAGAACATACAACATACAAAACCCTTCCTGAATGAAAAAAACAAAAAAATAAGACAAATATAACAAAACAAACTCCAACTCAAATGAAAATTCCATGTTGAAACTTAAACCTGCTAAAACCTTCCCATTTTCTCTCTTTTTAAAACAAACTCTTGTTTATTATTATTACCACTGACCTCCAAATCAAGCTATTGCAAAGTGATTAATCCACTGAGGAAATTAAAGAGTGCTACACAACACCAGAAGAAAGACCCTTTTATTGAATCTTCATCATTTGATTATCGAGCTAGGAGACAAATTTTGTAGTGTTAATGAAAATGTCTTCTGCTCTATTTTTTAGTATACAAGCCTCAAGAAGGAAAAAGAACAAAGAGAACAACAAATTAAATCAATTGGTTTTACATACAAATACAATTTATCTAAACCTATTACAAATTAAATCAATCAGTTTTACAGCCAAATACAATTAGCATCAATTTGCCTCTTCTAAACCTACATTAAAACAGCAAAAATAAAGTCCAAAAATTTAGTATAGAATAACTAAAAAAGAAGTTACCTCTACACTGCAGAAGGCCAGAAGCAGAACCAAAGTCGGCAATCAGGTACGCGTTGGGGGCGTTCCACCGTTGCAGAGGGCAGGCCACCGAAGAGGAGAGGTGGCCGCACGAGCAGAGCAGAGCCAGCAGAGGAGGGAGCCAACACAAGGACGACACAGACGGAGGCGAGCGAGTGAGGTAGAGAGGTGACAGTGTAAGACCCTGAAGCTGAGAGCCGCTCCCTCTGTGTGTATGTGCTTCTGCGAGAGAGTGAACGAGGTTTTTTTGTTTTCGTGGAGATGGGGCGTGGGAAGTTAGGTTTGTCTTTTTTTTTTAAAAAAAAAAATTAGGTAACTTAATGTGAAATTGATAGTTAAGAGTGTTTAGATAAAAATGTCAAATCATTTAACACTTTTCAGATATTAACTTTACTTGAAATTATATCTGAATTTCCATCTTTTTTTTACTACAAACTATAAAAACGTCAGATTTTTATTTTGTAAGAGTAAAATTTAAATATGAGATTTTTATGTGAAAATAAAAAATTATACTATTTGAGTTATAATTTATTGACAATGTAAGATTATTTTCACAAATAAATAAATTAAATATTTTATTTATCATTATATATAATTTAAAAATATTTATGTATTTAAATTATATTATATTTTGTTCATTCTCACATAAATGATATATGTGTATATTATATTATAAACAAGATACAAGTATTTCTATTTATAAAAATATAATTTGATCATAAAGATTTAAGTATTAACAAAATTGACTGTAAAAAATTGAAATTAAAATTATACTTATAAAAGATAAATTATGTACATCAATCTATATGTTAGACATTTCGACTTATAAATTAGAATCTTAATTGGATTTATGTATTTGCTTAATAATTAAAATAAAAAATCTCAACAACTTCTAAATAGAAGAAGAAGTAATCACTCATCATTATAGATAAATAAGTTAAAAAAAATGACAATTTTATCTTTTCTTTTATATAAATATCCATAAAGGTATTTCTCAAATTCATGACTCACGATGTTTAAAATATTTATTAATTTGAACATTGAAATTTTAAGTATTACTCCTTATTTTCACTAGAAGATCTCAAACGGCTTCGCCAAACTGGAGACGATATCAACACCACCACCAAAAGGTATTTGGACTTCACTTTTAGACCTAAATCACTGATTTTAAGTAGATTTTAAAATAGCATTACAATTTCTTTTTTGTCATAAATTTTAAATTTAAATAGATTCAATTCAATCACAGAAATTTAAATTGATATTTTTGAATAAAATTTAATTAAATTGATAAATAAAAATTAAATAAGTACTATTTAAATCGTAAAAAATTGTACCAATTTGATCTAAATAGTATAATATATCATCTTATTATTTGATTTAAAATTTTAAATCATACTATAAATACATTTTTATTATTTTGAGACAATTATATTTTTATATTTACAAATATTTATATCTAATTTATAATGTAGTATATATGTATCTCATTTATTATATAATTATTTAAAATTTTAAATATATCTTATTTGTACGAGATACTATTTTAAAATATGTGACATATCTCATTTACAAGATAAACAAATATATATATATATATATATATATATATATATATATTTCATTTATACTATAAATGAGATATGTAATACGATTCAAAAACATAAATACTTTTTAAATTATATATATTGATAAATAAGTATTTAATTTATTTATTTATAAAAAAATCCTAAAAATATCGTATTAGTTGGGTTAAAAAAAGGTTGAATACACCAGGCAATTTTTTTTGAAGGATCATAAGACATCAACAAAAAAATCCTTTTCGATAGTTGATTTCTCTCTTATCTACGTGACGTGTTAATTAGCTGATGTGTCTCTACGCACAGAAGCTTGAAGAACCCTAAACATGGCTGAAAATTTGGTTATTTTTTTGGTGTGACACGATTTACGAATAGTGTCTAAAAGATAAATAGGTAAAAGAAAGATTAAAATTTATCTTTTTGAGTATTTTTGCTCAAAACTCAATTTTATATTGACAGATTTTTTTTGTTGAAAATTTTGTTGTTGACTTATCTATTTCTATTTGTCTCTATAATTATTAAAATTTAATAAATAAAATTATATTTTTAAATTTATATAACTATCATCATACATTAAAGCAAAAATTTAAATATAATATAATATTATAAACTATTTTACTAATTATTTTATATATATATATATATATATATATATATCGGAGCGGATATGGATAAAATGAATACCTGCAATTTGAGTAGTGTTGTCATCTCTAGTCATTACTAATCTTATCTGTTCGTTATTAGTTATTCTAAATGTTAAAATTTGAATTTTTAATATTATATCGCATTTGTTGTATATATTTTAGATAAAATATTGTGTTAATATTTTTATTATCTATTATAAAAAAGAATATACAACTCTAATAATAATAAATTATGTGAACTATGATAGTTAATTTAAATTGAGTACATCTAAAATTTAACATAATTCTAATAATATAATTCTTAACACTTTTTTAAACAATAATGAAAAAATTAAGAAGTATATGCTCTATTTAGTTTTTTAATAAAAAAAAATAAAAATTATTTATTTTTTTGTTCTTAGTTCTTACACAATAAATTTAGTCAATATATATAAAAAGATAACAAAAATAGAAAAAAAAATTCTAAATATTTCTGACAATTACTCCTAAAAAATAATGAGATCTCTTAACAAAAAGTCACGTAGACATGTTCTGTTAACCCATAAAAAATTATTTATAGATGGGCTAGCCAGTTTTACAAAGATAAAGATCAATAGCCAGAACAAAAAAAATTTGTTAAAAACCTCGTCTTTTGGAATAATTATTAAAAACTGTTTAGTTTTTTTTTTAAAAAAGAAAAAGTAAACAATAAAATTGTACTTTTTCGTTGACAAAATAAACTTCAAAAGATGCTAACCACAAATAAGTTTTCAAAAGATTTAAAAAGTATTAGATATTAAAATATATTTTAAAAAAATTTAAAAATAAGATTTTGATGCAACTTTTTGTAAACATTATTAAAAAATATCTTTTTATTCTTAAAGTTTCGTAATTTTATGTCGAGTGAATTCTTAAAAAAATTTGATTGTGAATGATCATTTTTTTAAAAAAATCAAAAGAAAAATCTAGAAATCAAATTTTTCTCTTAATTTTTTTAGCATCTTCTAAATATTTATTCAAATGTTACCAAAAAAATTAGGATCAAATGAATAATCCGTTTGGTAAATACAAAAGTTTTTTAGGTATTTATAAAAAAATATAATATTTATTGAATATTTCTGTCCTATTTTCAAATTGTTCATTGGTTGTTATGTCAACAACATCTTTTAAGAATCTTTTGGTCAATGCTTAAATCTTTTGAGTACCAAATTAATAGTTAACTCAAAAAAAAATTAAATTAAACGAGTACGATTTTCTAAAAGTGGTCAATTCAACGGTTTTGATAAAACTCGTACGGTTCTTAGTAATTTTGATGCAAATCTGATCTTATTGTTGTTTCGGCCTGGTTTGATAGCCTAATGACTAGTTTTCTAATCTGACCAGTCGGTCCAGTTTTTAAAACAATTATACGGAGCGTAGCTTATTTTATAATAAATATTTATATTTCCAATTTTAACTAGCATATTTTTCGGTTAATATTAATTAATTTTTAAAAAATATATTAAATTTTAAATACTACTAGAGTTCTAAAATGGTTTTTGAAATTAAAATCATGTATCAAATTAGTTTTTAAAATTCTAATTACACTGTTAATGTCTCTTTCCAATAAAGAAGAGATCGACAACTTATTATAATGTACAGAGATCAAGTTTAGAAACGTTAAATAGTACAATTGAAATCTAAAAAACTAATTCGATGCGATCCTAATCTCATGAATCATTTGGAAATTTTGTCAATTTAAATACTAAATTTTAAATTTTAAATTCTTTAAAGAGCAAGTTAAAATAAAAAAATATTTTTATAATAAAAAACTAGATAATATTAATTAACTAAAAATTAATTTTGTATACTTATTTTTCAAAAACCTTTTTCGTAATTTTGCTAAAATAATAATATTTCATACAGTACTCTTTATTAAATAAAAAACATTTAAAAATAAACCCAAAAACGTACACTTGTGTAATGCATGCAACTTTATTATTTTCTTTGTTTTCATTAAACAACTTTTTCTCCCTACTTTATCATTCATCTATGACACAAAAATGACTTTAAAATCTATAAGGATGTGATTTTTTCAATTTAAATAAAAAATGTTATGAATTAATCATACAGTAATCAATATAAATTATTGCTATGCAGTGAAAATATAGCCAGTATTGTTCAAGTGACATTATTTTAAAATTTTAACAGGATAAATTTACTAAATTTATATAACTTTGTCAATTCAATTTAAATTTATATAATTACTGTGCTGAAATAAAATATCATGTGAATTATGTTAATTTTATTTTTGTTATATAATTATTTTTTAAATTCTTCAAATAATTCTAAAAATAAGAGTCTAACCAAGACAAAAAGGTATGCACTTTAGTAATTTCCAATGTGATACCCATAAACTCAAACAAGGTTTTTCTCTAGCATTTTATTTTATGGATTCATTAATTTTCGATTTTAAATATAGATTTACCTGAAATCGGTTTTAACTTTTATGATTAGGTTTCAAGTATTACATTATCATGCCCTATTAAATATTTAAATGTCAATCATTAGATCTATAAAAAGAATACATGTGCTTTAAATTTACAGGAATACTAACGTTCTAATTTTTAAATGGAACATTTTAAATGTGTCTCCCTATTTTTTTTCTAAATGATAGCCTTTTGAAATATCCTCAAACGATTTGTGATACTAGTGCCTAGGGCTAAAAGTGAATCGAGTTGAGCCAAACTAAATTAAGTTAAGACTCGACTCACAAAAATTGAACTTGGTTCATAATTCGACACATTAACAATCAAACGTATTTTTTAAGCTTAAATTTAGCTCACAAAAACTCACAAACTAACTTAAATAATAAAAATATAATCTATAATTTTATATCAATAAATTATAATTTATATATTTAAAAAAATTAAAAAGATCAATTTTATATATTATTTATCTATCAATAAATTATAAAAAATTTTATTTATGTCTTACATTAAAATTATATATAAAAAATAATATATATATATATATATCACGAGTTAATGAATTGAGCTTATACAAACTCAAGCTCAACTCATTTACTTTATGAGCTCAATTCCAAACTCAAGCTTGGCTCACGAATTTAGCTTATCAAACTATTAACAAGTTGAGTTCGAACGGACTCATGAGTTAGCTTGATTGAAGATATGTTTCTCAGGCTGGCTTCATTATAAAGAGTTATAACAACATAATCTACAAACGTTGTCGCTATAGTCATTATTGCACGATCTACAAAAAAACGGATTTGAATATGTTACATTCTGTGATGCAAACTACTTCAACCAAGAATTCTTCGACAGAGGTTTGGAGCTAATAATCTCACATCACTATGACACTATGCTTGCCAACCTAAATACTTTACTCCAACTCCTTAAGGAAATCAACATTATCTACAAAAACCTGCAAATATGGAAGAAGGGAACACTAGTTAGATATAAATGATAGTACATCTCTAAACCAGAATGAGGATACATGTATGCTCACACTCAGGGTTGAAGTCAGTTATGTTTAGTTAGGTATTTTGTGTTTTTTCAATATTGTTCCAAGAGATTGAGACAGTTATGAGCTTTTGCTAAATGCCAAATCAATGGAATAGTAATTGAGCCTTAATAATGAAGCGGTCTATGGAACTCAAGTGTTGTTAACTTGTTATCCTCATTCCTATAAACATAGTTTATACTCAGCACTACTTAAAAAAGGGCATGCTAAATGAAGGACCGTGAAGCATGTATGAAAAGGATTCATGAGCTTTTATCTAATAGTTTTTAAGAGGTGATATTTTATTTTATTTTTTTAAGTTTTAAATCTTAGAACAAGAATAAAGCACTTCTTCCTGTTATCAGTTATCCCCATTCTTATAAAGAAGGTGAACTTGAGAACACGCAAAATTCGGTTGATCATTGTCCACATTTCAACCCTATCTCGCTCTTGCATCGAGTAAGCTAGATATAAATCATTTATGAACTTTTAGCTCCCAGTCTAAGCTTTGAAAACAGTTTATTTTTCATACATACCGTCTTCCAACCATCAGGATCCAAGCATGCTGTAATTTTTGTGTTGATACCAGGCAGTGGTCCAGGTTCCCGAGTAATCTTTCCTCCAGCTAACTTAACAGCTTCTGCAGTTTTGTACACATCATCTGTGCCTATTGCTATCTGAGCATAAGCATTTCCTTTATCATATTCTTTGACTCCATAATTGTAAGTCAATTCCAGAACAGTACTTTTATCTTCTGGACCATAACCCATCATTGCTATGGTATACTGCCAAGTAAAAGTAACCAATGAATCACAGGTGAAGTGAGTGTAAGCAGAGGACAAAATCACAAAATTAATTAATGAGAAGTAGAACAATTTTTGGGCCATGAAAGTGAAGAAAATGGAACTTAAAGTAGGAAAACTTCTCTATACACTATTCTACTAGTTGGTTGTCCAACCTATGCGTCAAGAATTCCAATACTTATTATTAACTCAGGCAAGCCACCCAATTTATCTTGAGAAGCATAGTAGATAAGTATGGTGCAAGTTTTATGTAAAAGCATCCAACAAGATCTTAAATGTCCACATGAATACATTGTCGTTTTTCCAATTTACTAGCTTCAAATCTAAGTTAAGCATATCACATTGATTACAGCACCTCAGAAGATTTCAGATACAACATACATGACATGATAAAGTAAAATTTGGTAAAATAGTGACAGATAACAGTCTTCCATTCAAAACAAATATCATGCCAAAATACATATTTTGGTAAATGTACAAGTTACAAACAATAGGCAAGAAACCAAAAACAGCATATTTTGTGAGAATCAAGTTTAAAACAGCAGTTATTCAATAGCAACTAGGCATCCACACTACATGCCACACTGAATGTTACCTTTGCAGTACAGCCCCATCTAAAGGATCATCAAATGTTAAGAGGATTGAGTAGAATGAATGTTACTTCTTATCCCTAATCTTAATTTGTCCATACAGATTAATTGGTACAACTATACGAATGAAATTTCATATGATCCTAACTTACCTTCAAATCATCTTAAATGTTGAGAATTAGGCAGATTATTTCTAAATATGTCACAGTAGAAAGAAAATAATAAATAGCAAAAAGGTGTCGCCATACCTTGTATTCTGGATTATCTCGAGTGCGAAGGAGCTCCATACCAAAAGCCTAAATAGCAAGCAACCACAAAGATGTCTGAAAGATGGGCACAGGATACCAAAATAGTATAGACATATAATAGCATCGATTGTTACCTTCTCATAAAATTCTATGGAACGCTTAAGATCACCGACTCGAAGCATCACTTGGCACAAGGGCTCAGGAGTGGGGCCTCTTTCCAAAAGTTCAAATTTGTAGCCATCAGGATCTTCAATGAATGCAATGACCGTGCTGCCTCCCTTGACAGGACCAGGCTCTCTAGTTATCTTGCCACCCTTTGCTCTTATTAGTTCCACTGTTTTTGCAACCTAATAAAGAACAAGAGGCAGCAGAATCACCCGCAGTGAACACAGTTTAAATTAGGTACAAATGTTGAAGAAACTTACATCATCAACAGCAATGCCGAAATGTCCAAATCCAGCTCCAATGTCATACTTGTCAACTCCATAATCTGAAACGTAGTCAAACGTAAATAAGAACTTTCTAGAATTCCAGTTCAATAACATGAAAGGACATGATGATTCAGTAGAGCCTTACTGTAAGTGAGTTCAATAACAAAGTGCGAATCTTCGGGGCCATATCCAAGAAAGGCATTAGTATATCTCTCCTCAGGTATGTCACGCTTCCTGAGGAGCTTCATTCCCAGGCACTCTGTATAAAACCTGAAACCAGCAAATAAGAGCCGAATTATATCAGAGAAAAATCAAACAAGTTTTAAATGAATCAATCAATGATGAATACAAAAATAGCATACTTGATAGTCCTGTCCAAATCGCCAACACGGTAGACAACATGAAGCATCCTTCGCTTATCTTGCTTGACCCATTCGAGTGTGTTCTCGGGGGAAGCAGCGGTGCTTGCTTGGGAAGCCATCACTCTCATGAAATTCCCATCTCGCCTCACCATCCCCGTTGCTCTCAATCTATTGGATTCACCTAATGCTCCTGCACAATTCGAGTTCATCAAACCGCACATACAAATCGCCTTGTCCAGGGAAGAGAAGAACAACTTACTGGTAGTGATAGAGGGAAGGCGGAGGAAGGGGCGGGAGAGAGAACGAGAAGCAACGGTCGAAAAGCGAAACGAAGAGAGAGTGGGACGAATCGAACAAGCCATGGTTCGATCGCTTCTCTTCTGTTATGCTACTGCCGACTGCCAACCCAGCTATTTGACACAATGAATGAGTGAGACACGCTCGTTGATAAGAGAGATGTGACTCTCTCTCACGTTTATTCGCTTAATGGAGTGGACGATGGATGAGGGCTGAGCCCATATCGGGAAAAGAATATAATAAAGGCATAAACGCAAGCAACGGACACAAACGATTCATGTAACAAGGAGTGACCAAATTATCCTAACATTACATTAACGCATTAAGCCATACACACTAGAATATATTAGAAGCCAACCAGTAAATTTTTCTCTTTTTTTTTTTTTGTTATACTTAGATTTTTTAAATTATTATCATAAAAAATTATTATATTATCCGTGTATTTTAAGAGTATGTGCATTTTTATACAAAGTTGAGTACTGTTATTTCATAGTAAACCAATGAAAAATTAACAATTCACATGTCACTTTTTATTAATTCATAAACATAATTTATAAACATCTAGATTCTAGCAGTAGTAAAAGCGAGGATGAAGAATCCAACTTGTTAATATAATTTTATATTATTTTTATTTTTCATCTATATTTTTTAAAATAACACTTTTAACTTTTCAGTGAAGAAGTCATTTTTATAAATTCAATTCAAGTAAATTTGTTTAATAATTTATTGATTTGACAAAAATCACCATGTGAATCATGTACTTTAATTTTACAATTTTTTTTAAGAGATGTTAGACGAACAAGCATATTTTTAATTAAGTTCAACAATTAAATTACATCGTTTTTTTTTTCTTTTATTTGATCTCTTTTTTTTGTTTTTGTTTTTTTTTTCCTTCTTTTATGTGTTTTCAACAATACTACTCAATACAAAACTTTTGATGTGCAATATAAAAAATCTAATACTACATAATACATAAATTTTTGAAATACTATATGTTTAGAATAATAAATAACTCACTCAACTAATAAAACACATTACAACAACAAAAATGATGTGCCATGTGTTAAAATTTTGTTTTATATCAATAAATTTGTTTACTATGTGTAAACATTTTTATACTTCTTAACAAAAATTTATGTATTATGTTAATAAGAAAAAACACAAAAAAAAGTGTGTGCATATATTGTGTGATTAGTTTTTGTTCGACTTAAACTAATTTAATTATACTAGATTACTATTGCTTTGTTGTGATAAGTATGAGATAGATGCCCATTTAACATAGACTTTTTTTCATAGTGAATTGCTATGTTACCAAAAAATTACATTTAATAAAAATGGAAAAAGAAGACACGATGTATGTATAAATAGGAGTTTGTTCTAAAGCAATACCACTTCAATAACATATAAATTTTTTTCTCTTTTTATATCTCTCCGTGGGTCTTAAGTTGCAATACATATATAATACCAGTAAATATATGAATTACTTCTATTATTATAGTGAAATAATAGGCAATTTACGTAATTAAATTGTTTGATCTCCAATTTTACCCATTTACAACTTTTCAAAATAGGAGACGCAATTACATTGTTTCACATATCTATAGAAATCGCTACTGGCAGTAGCGGTTTATAAATACACATAAGCCGCTATAGGCAGCCGTGGATTACGTAAGGGAATCTGAACACAGAAACTGTTAGAGGCTATCGAGATTTTTGTTGAGGCTGGGTTGTGCGGTTTATGCTTATGGGGATGCGTGTGTAAACCGCTGGAGGCAGCAGTGATTTACGTGTAGTGTGGGTGAGTGTGCGTGCTTATATATACCCCTGAAAGGCCAAAGGTGAGGAAAGTTTATCACAAATTTATGAATGTTGTTTATCACAAATGGAGGGGGAGGAAAGTTTTGTGGCTCTAGTTCATTGCTCTGGGAAAATTCAAAAGAGCAAAAGGCATGTTGTGAAATTTACCGATAGAGAACCGCTCAGTATTTTTATCCGGTCGTCGAGTACGTTGGCAGAGATTAAGCTCAGTATATTACGGAAGCTCGATGTGTGTGGTTCGAAGTGGGTAAAAAAGTTATTTCACAAGATTCCCATCGCCGTTGTGTCAACTGGTGTGAGATATGAGACCTTTGTAATAGGGTCCGATGAAGACTTGTAGGTGTTGTTTCACTGTAGGCGGAGTTTTTCAGAGGTCAGAATACCCGAGCTACTTGCGAAGTTGGAAGATGGTGTCGACAGCTCCGGGACATTGGCGCCGAATCCTCAATCGACGACGGTGGATGGTACCGCAACATCGATGCCTGTGGTAGCAGCTGTAGTTCTGGTTCCTGATTCTCAACATGTTGCAGCTGTTCATGCCGGTGTGCCTCCTGGTGATCCTGATTTTGATTTTGAGGCTGGACCGGATCGAGTTGAGAATGCGATGTAGGACGATGATTGATGAGCGGATAATTTATACGCTTTTTGGCATTGTTTTTAGGTAGTTTTTAGTAAGTTTAAGCTACTTTTAGGGATGTTTTCATTAGTTTTTATGTTAAATTCACATTTCTGGACTTTACTATGAGTTTGTGTGTTTTTCTGTGATTTCAGGTAATTTCTGGCTGAAATTGAGGGACTTGAGCAAAACTCTGAAAAAGGCTGACAAAAGGACTGCTGATGCTGTTGGAATCTGACCTCCCTACACTCGAAATGGATTTTCTGGAGCTACAGAACTCCAATTGGCGCGCTCTCAACGGCGTTGGAAAGTAAACATCTAGAGCTTTCCAGCAATATATAATAGTCCATACTTTATTCGGAAATTGACGACGTAACTTGGCGTTGAACGCCAAGTACATACTGCTGTCTGGAGTTAAACGCCAGAAACACGTCATGATCCGGAGTTGAACGCCCAAAACACGTTATAACTTGGAGTTCAACTCCAATAAAAGCCTCAGCTCGTGGATAGACCAAGCTTAGCCCAAACATACACCAAGTGGGCCCCGGAAGTGGATTTATGCATCAATTACTTACTCATGTAAACCCTAGTAGCTAGTTTATTTATAAATAGGACTTTTTACTAGTGTATTAGACATCTTGGGACGATTAGCTCTCAGATCATGGGGGCTGGCCATTCGGCCATGCCTGAACCTTTCACTTATGTATTTTTAACGGTGGAGTTTCTGCACACCATAGATTAAGGGTGTGGAGCTCTACTGTACCTCAAGTTTCAATACAATTACTATTAGTTTCTATTCAATTCTCTTTTATTCTTATTCCAAGATATACGTTACACTTAACTTTGATGAATGTGATGATCCGTGACAATCATCATCATTCTCACCTATGAACGCGCGTGATTGACAACCACTTCCGTTCTACTCTAGGCCGAGCGCATATCTCTTAGATTCCCCAACAGAATCTTCGTGGTATAAGCTAGATAGATGGCGGCATTCATGGGGATCCGGAAAGTCTAACCTTGTCTGTGGTATTCCGAGTAGGATTCCGGTATTGAATGACTGTGACGAGCTTCAAACTCCTGAAGGCTGGGCGTGATGACAAACGCAAAAGAATCAATGGATTCTATTCCAACCTGATTGAGAACCGACAGATGATTAGCCGTGCTATGACAGAGCATTTGGAACGTTTTCACTGAGAGGATGGGATGTAGCCATCAGCAAGGGTGATGCCTCCAGACGATTAACCGTGCAGTGACAGCGCATAGGACCATTTTCCCGAGAGGATTGAAAGTAGCCATTGATGATGGTGATGCCTTACATACAGCTTGCCATGGAAAGGAGTAAGAAGGATTGGATGAAAGCAATGAGAAAGTAGAGATTCAGGAGGAGCACAGCATCTCCATACGCCTATCTGAAATTTCCACTATTGATTTACATAAGTATTTCTATCCCTTTTTATTTTATTTATCTTTATTTATCCAATCTAATCACATTTGACTTTATGAGTCCACTTAACTGGGATTTACAAGATGACCATAGCTTGCTTCATACCAACAATCTCCGTGGGATCGACCCTTACTCACGTAAGGTATTACTTGGACGACCTAGTGCACTTGCTGGTTAGTTGAACGGAGTTGTGACTTCAAATAGAGCCAATCATTAAATTTCATACAAATACAAAGAGTATGTGATCACAATTTCATCCACCAAGTTTTTGGCGCCGTTACCGGGGATTGTTTGAGTATGGACAACTGACGGTTCATCTTGTTGCTCAGATTAGGTAATTTTCTTTTCAAAAAGTTTTCTAAAATCTTTCAAAAATATTTTTTTATTATTTTCATTTTTTTTAATATAATTTTCGAAAAAAATAATAAAAATACTAAAAAATCATAAAATCATAAAAAACCAAAAATATTTTGTGTTTCTTGTTTGAGTCTTGAGTCAATTTTTAAGTTTGGTGTCAATTGCATGCTTTAAAAATTTTTCTTGCATTTTTTTTGAAAATTCCATGCATTCATAGTGTTCTTCATGATCTTCAAGTTGTTCTTGGTAAGTCTTCTTGTTTGATCTTGATGTTTTCTTGTTTTGTGTTGTTTGTTGTTTTTCATGTGCATTTTTCGTTTGTTAGAGTCCATGCATTAGAGATTTCTAAGTTTGGTGTCTTGCATGTTTTCTTTGCATAAAAAAATTTTCAAAATCATGTTCTTGATATTCATCATGATCTTCAAAGTGTTCTTGGTGTTCATCATGATATTCATAGTGTTCTTGCATGCATCTTGTGTTTTGATCCAAAATTTTCATGTTTTGGGTCATTTTTGTGTTTTTCTCTCTTATCATAAAAAATTCAAAAATAAAAAAATATCTTTTCCTTTTTTTTCTCCTAATTTTCGAAAATTTGAGTTGACTTAGTCAAAAATTTTAAAAATTAGTTGTTTCTTACAAGTCAAGTCAAATTTTCAATTTTAAAAATCTTATCTTTTCAAAATCTTTTTCAAAAATCACATCTTTTTCATTTTTTTATATAATTTTCGAATTTTTTAAAAAAAATATTTTTCAAAATCTTTTTCTTATCTTTTACATCATATTTTCGAAAATTAGCTAACAAGTAATGTGATTGATTCAAAAAATTTGAAGTTTGTTACTTTCTTGTTAAGAAAGGTTCAATCTTTAAATTCTAGAATCTTATCTTTTAATTTCTTGTTAGTTATGTAATTAATTTTAATTTTAAAATTAAATCTTTTTCAACCATATCTTATCTATCTTATTGATGAGCGGATAATTTATACGCTTTTTGGCATTGTTTTTAGATAGTTTTTAGTAGGTTTAAGCTACTTTTAGGGATGTTTTCATTAGTTTTTATGTTAAATTCACATTTCTGGACTTTACTATGAGTTTGTGTGTTTTTCTGTGATTTCAGATAAATTCTGGCTGAAATTGAGGGATTTGAGCAAAACTCTGAAAAAGGCTGACAAAAGGACTGCTGATGCTGTTGGATTCTGACTTCCCTGCACTCAAAATGGATTTTCTAGAGCTACAGAACTCCAATTGGCGCGCTCTCAACGGCGTTGGAAAGTAGACATCCAGGGCTTTCCAGCAATATATAATAGTCTATACTTTATTCGAAGAATGACGACGTAACTTGGCGTTGAACGCCAAGTACACGCTGCTGTCTGGAGTTAAACGCCAGAAAAACGTCATTATCCGGAGTTGAACGCCCAAAACACGTCATAACTCGAAGTTCAACTCCAAGAGAAGCCTCAGCTCGTGGATTGATCAAGCTCAGCCCAAGCATACACCAAGTGGGCCCCGGAAGTGGATTTATACATCAAATACTTACTCATGTAAACCCTAGTAGCTAGTCTAGTATATATAGGACACTTATCTATTGTATTAGACATCTTTGGTCTCAGTTTTATTTTATTCTTCATCTTAGGAGATCATTGATCACGTTTTGGGGGCTGGCCATTCGGCCATGCCTGAACCCTTTGCTTATGTATTTTCAACGGTGGAGTTTCTGCACACCATAGATTAAGGGTGTGGAGCTCTGCTGTACCTCAAGTATCAATGAAGTTCTATTTTCTTTTATTCGGTCTCTATCTTATTCTTATTCCAAGATATTCATTCGTACCCAAGAACATGATGAATGTGATGAGTTAGATAACCCTCATTATTATTCTCACTTATGAACGCGCGTGATTGACAACCACTTCCGTTCTACATGCAACCGAGCTTGAATGTGTATTTCTTAGATTCCCCAACAGAATCTTCGTGGTATAAGCTAGATGGATGGCGGCATTTATGAGGATCCGGAAAGTCTCACCTTGTCTGTGGTATTCCGAGTAGGATCCTGGGAATCCGGAAAGTCTAACCTTGTCTGTGGTATTCCGAGTAGGATTCCGGTAATGAATGAATGTGACGTGCTTCAAACTTGCAACCTGCTGGGCGTTAGTGACAGACGCAAAAGAATCAAGGGATTTTACTCCAGTAGGAGCGGGAACCAACCGGTGATTAGCCGTACTGTGACAGAGTGCGTGAGCATTAGTTTTCACTGCGAGGATGGGATGTAGCCATCAACCATGGGTGATGCCTCCAGACTGATTAGCTGTGCGAGTGACAGCCGCATAGGATATTTTTCCGTGAGGATGAAAGTAGCCACAGCTGATGGTGAACCCCTATACAAAGCTTGCCATGGAAAGGAGTAAGAAGGATTGAGTAGAAGCAGTGGGAAGGCAGACGTCCGTGAGTCATACAGCACCTCCATACACTTATCTGAAATTCTCACCAATGAATCTACATAAGTATTTCTATCCTTTTTATTATTTATTTTCTATTTTATTATTCCTATCCTCGAACCCATAAATAATGTTTAATTCGCCTGACTGAGATCTACAAGGTGACCATAGCTTGCTTCATACCAACAATCTCTGTGGATTCGACCCTTACTCACGTAAGGTTTATTACTTGGACGACCCAGTACACTTGCTGGTTAGTTGAACGGAGTTGTGAAAATAAACAGTGCCCTAAGGGTATATTCATACAAGTACAAAGAACATAAGGATCACAATTTCGTCCACCAAGTTTTTGGCGCCGTTGCCGGGGATTGTTCGAGTATGGACAACTGACGGTTCATCTTGTTGCTCAGATTAGGTAATTTTCTTTTCAAAATCTTTTTTCAAAATTTTTCTTTTATTTTTCGTGTTTTTAAACTTTATTTCCAAAAAAATTAATAAAAATACAAAAAAATCATAAAATCATAGAAAAACCAAAAATATTGTGTTTCTTGTTTGAGTCTTGAGTCAAATTTTAAGTTTGGTGTCAATTGCATGTTTTAAAAATTTTTCTTGCAATTTTCGAAAATCCCATGCATTCATAGTGTTCTTCATGATCTTCAAGTTGTTCTTGACAAGTCTTCTTGTTTGATCTTGATGATTTCATGTTTTGTGTTGTTTCTTGTTTTTCATGTGCATCTTTGCATTCATATTTTCCAAGCATTAAAAATTTCTAAGTTTGGTGTCTTGCATGTTTTCTTTGCATCAAAAAAATTTTTCAAAAATATGTTCTTGATGTTCATCATGATCTTCAAAGTGTTCTTGGTGTTCATCTTGACATTCATAGCATTCTTGCATGCATTCATTGTTTTGATCTAAAAATTTCATGCATTAAGTATTTTTGTTGTTTTTCTCTCTCATAATTAAAAATTCAAAAAAAAAAAAATCTTTTCCTTGTTTCCCTCCAAAATTTCGAAATTTTGGGATTGACTTGGTCAAAAATTTTCAAAATTAGTTGTTTCTTACAAGTCAAGTCAAAATTTCAATTTTAAAAATCTTATCTTTTCAAAATCCTTTTCAAAAATCATATCTTTTTCAATTTTTTTTATAATTTTCGAAAATTTCTAAAAAAAATCTTTTTCAAAATATTTTTCAAAATCTTTTTCTTATCTTTATATCAAATTTTCGAAAATTAGCTAATAATTAATGAGATTGGTTCAAAAATTTGAAGTTTGTTACTTTCTTGTTAAGAAAGGTTCAATCTTTAAGTTCTAAAATCTTATCTTGTAGTTTCTTGTTAGCTAAGTAATTTTAAAAATTGAATCTTTTTCAAAATATCTTTTTATTAAAATTTTTTATCTTATCTTTTATTTTAACTTTTTCAAAAATTTTATATTTTCAAAAATTGGTTTCAAAATATCTTATCTAACTTCTTATCTTCTTATCTTTTTAAATTTTGATTTCAAATCTTTTTCAATCAACTAACTAACTCTTTGTTTGTTTCTTATCTTTTTCAAAACCACCTAACTACTTCTCTCTCTTCTATTTTCGAAAATATCTCACTCTTTTTCAAAAATTCTTTTTAATTAATTAATTGTTTCATGTTTTAATTTTAATTACATTTTATTTTTAATTTTCGAAAAATTACTAACTCCTTTTCAAAAATTATTTTCGAAAATTCTCCCTCCTCTTTTCTTCTTCTATTTAATTATTTAATTACTAACATTTCTCTTCACCTCTCTTCATCCAAAATCCGAATCCATTCTTCATTCTTCTACCCCTTTCTCTTTCTACTAACATAAAGGAATCTCTATACTGTGACATAGAGGATTCCTCTTCTTTTCTTGTTTTCCTCTCTTTCATATGAGCAGGAACAGGGATAAAGGCACTCTTGTTGAGATAGATCCAGAACCTGAAAGGACTCTGAAGAGAAAATTAAGAGAAGCTAAATTACAACAATCCAGAAGAGACCTTCTTGAAATTTTCGAACAAGAGAAAGAGATGGCAGCCGAAAATAATAATAATAATGCAAGGAGAATGCTTGGTGACTTCACTAAGCCAACGTCCAAGTTTGATGGAAGAAGCATCTCCATTCCTGCCATTGGAGCCAATAACTTTGAGCTGAAACCTCAGCTAGTTGCTTTAATGCAACAAAACTGAAAGTTTTATGGACTTCCATCTGAAGATCCTTACCAGTTTTTAACTGAGTTCTTGCAGATCTGTGAGACTGTAAAGACGAATGGAGTTGATCCTGAAGTCTACAGACTCATGCTTTTCCCTTTTGCTGTAAGAGACAGAGCTAGAGTATGGTTGGATTCACAACCCAAGGATAGCCTGGACTCATGGGATAAGCTGGTCACTGCCTTCTTGGATAAATTCTTTCCTCCTCAAAAGCTGAGCAAGCTGAGAGTGGATGTTCAAACCTTCAAACAAAAAGATGGTGAATCCCTCTATGAAGCTTGGGAAAGATACAAACAGCTGACCAAAAGATGTCCATCTGACATGTTTTCAGAATGGACCATATTAGATATATTCTATTATGGTCTCTCTGAATTTTCGAAAATGTCATTGGATCATTCTGCAGGTGGATCCATTCACCTGAAGAAAACGCCTGAAGAGGCTCAAGAACTCATTGACATGGTTGCAAACAACCAGTTCATGTACACTTCTGAGAGGAATTCCGTGAACAATGGAATACCTCAAAAGAAAGGAGTTCTTGAAATTGATACTCTGAATGCCATATTGGCTCAGAACAAAGTGTTGACTCAACAGGTCAACATGATCTCTCAAAATCTGAATGGATTGCAACATGCATCCAACAGTACTAGAGAGGCAGCTGAGTCATGTGCTTAAGAGCTCTGGACACCTCTAACTGGGGACTCTAGCAAAGCTGAGTCACAATCTGAAAAGGTTCACCCAGTCATGTGTCTGTGGCATTTATGTATCCGGTGGTAATACTGGAAAACAAAATGCTTAGGGCCACGGCCAAGACTCATAAGTAGCTGTGTTCAAGAATCAACATGCTTAACTAGGAAAGTCAATAACACTATCCGAAATTCTAAGTTCCTAGAGAAGCCAATCATTCAAAACTTCAAAGGAAAAAGTGAGATGCCAAAACTGTTCAGAAGCAAAAAGCTACAAGTCCCGCTCATCTAATTAGAATTAATATTCATTGATATTTTGGAATTCACAGTATATTCTCTTCTTTTTATCCTAATTGATTTTCAGTTGCTTGGGGACAAGCAACAATTTAAGTTTGGAGTTGTGATGAGCGGATAATTTATACGCTTTTTGACATTGTTTTTAGGTAGTTTTTAGTAAGTTTAAGCTACTTTTAGGGATGTTTTCATTAGTTTTTATGTTAAATTCACATTTCTGGACTTTACTATGAGTTTGTGTGTTTTTCTGTGATTTCAGGTAATTTCTGGCTGAAATTGAGGGGCTTGAGCAAAACTCTGAAAAAGGCTGACAAAAGGACTGCTGATGCTGTTGGAATCTGACCTCCCTGCACTCGAATTGGATTTTCTGGAGCTACAGAATTCCAATTGGCGCGCTCTCAACGGCGTTGGAAATTAGACATCCAGAGCTTTCCAGCAATATATAATAGTCCATACTTTATTCGGAAATTGACGACGTAACTTGGCGTTGAACGCCAAGTACATGCTGCTGTCTGGAGTTAAACGCCAGAAACACGTCATGATCCGGAGTTGAATGCCCAAAACACGTTATAACTTGGAGTTCAACTCCAATAAAAGCCTCAGCTCATGGATAGACCAAGCTTAGCCAAACATACACCAAGTAGGCCCCGGAAGTGGATTTATGCATCAATTACTTACTCATGTAAACCCTAGTAGCTAGTTTATTTATAAATAGGACTTTTTACTAGTGTATTAGACATCTTGGGACGATTAGCTCTCAGATCATGGGGGCTGGCCATTCGGCCATGCCTGAACCTTTCACTTATGTATTTTTAACGGTGGAGTTTCTGCACACCATAGATTAAGGGTGTGGAGCTCTGCTGTACCTCAAGTTTCAATACAATTACTATTACTTTCTATTCAATTCTCTTTTATTCTTATTCCAAGATATACGTTACACTTAACTTTGATGAATGTGATGATCCGTGACAATCATCATCATTCTCACCTATGAACGCGCGTGATTGACAACCACTTCCGTTCTACTCTAGGCCGGGCGCATATCTCTTAGATTCCCCAACAGAATCTTCGTGGTATAAGCTAGATAGATGGCGGCATTCATGGGGATCCAGAAAGTCTAACCTTGTCTGTGGTATTCCGAGTAGGATTCCGGTATTGAATGACTGTGACGAGCTTCAAACTCCTGAAGGCTGGGCATGATGACAAACGCAAAAGAATCAATGGATTCTATTCCAACCTGATTGAGAACCGACAAATGATTAGCCGTGCTGTGACAGAGCATTTGAAATGTTTTCACTGAGAGGATGGGATGTAGCCATCAGCAAGGGTGATGCCTCCAGACGATTAGCCGTGCAGTGACAGCGCATAGGACCATTTTCCCGAGAGGATTGAAAGTAGCCATTGATGATGGTGATGCCTTACATACAGCTTGCCATGGAAAGGAGTAAGAAGGATTGGATGAAAGCAATGAGAAAGTAGAGATTCAGGAGGAGCACAGCATCTCCATACGCCTATCTGAAATTCCCACTATTGATTTACATAAGTATTTCTATCCCTTTTTATTTTATTTATCTTTATTTATCCAATCTAATCACATTTGACTTTATGAGTCCACTTAACTGGGATTTACAAGATGACCATAGCTTGCTTCATACCAACAATCTCCGTGGGATCGACCCTTACTCACGTAAGGTATTACTTGGACGACCTAGTGCACTTGCTGGTTAGTTGAACGGAGTTGTGACTTCAAATAGAGCCAATTATTAAATTTCATACAAATACAAAGAGTATGTGATCACAATTTCGTCCACCAATGATTTGGATGACGAGCCGGTTGTTATTGGTAGGGATAGTGATGATATTTCGAGCGGTACACCTACACCACATGGAGGTTCTGGTTCTGGAACACAACAGTATCCTCCGCACCTGTCATCGTTGAACTTGGAAGCCGTCGGTCAACACCAGAATGTAGAGCCAACCTTCGCTGGCCAGGGTATCCATGATAGGAATGCTTTGACGGAATTTCAGGTTGGCCAGTCGTTCAAGAGTAAGGAGGAAGCTGTGCTTAGTGTAAAAGATTACAGCATTCGGCGTGGAGTTGAGTACAGAGTTATAGAGTCTGACAATCTGAAATACCAAGGCAGATGCAAGGAGTTTGGCAACGGGTGCACGTGGTTAATTCGTATCACATTGCGAAAATAGAAGAGCACCTGGGAAGTTAGGAGGTACAACGGACCACACACGTGTATGGCCACATCGATATCAAACGACCACAAATAGCTTGATTATCATGTCATATGTGCGAGGATCTTTTAGTTGGTCAGAGCTGATGCGTCCGTGACGATTAAGATGCTCCAAGAGGCAACGGAGGCAACATATGGTTTCAGGCCTAGTTATAGGAAAATATGGTTGGCAAAGCAGAAGGCAATGGCACAGATCTATGGCGATTGGGAGGAGTCCTATGGTGATCTGTCCCATTGGATCATTGGGGTCACATCCACCATGGATGGTACCGTTGCTTTGCTGAAGATCTACCCGGTTAGAGTGGGTGATCAGGTTGATGAATCTAGAGTCTTCTTTCATCGCATGTTTTGGACATTCCCTTCATGTATTGAGGCATTTCGACACTGTAAGTCGCTTGTCATTATCGATGGCACACACCTGTATGGCAAGTATGGAGGGACGTTGTTGTTGGCGATTGCTCAAGATGGAAACTCCAATATATTGGCTTTGCGTTTGCACTTGTGGAGGGGGAAAATGCAGAATCCTGGGCATACTTTCTATCCAACCTTAGAAGACATGTTACTCCACAGGAAGGTATTTTGGTGATTTCTGATAGACACAACAGCATCAAGGCTGCACTATAGGCACTAGATAGTGGTTGGCGACCTCCCCATGCTTATCGGGCATTCTGTATTTGGCAGGTTGCTGCAAATTTTGCCCTTACCTTTAAGGGCAAGGAGTCAAGGCGGTGGCTGGTAAATGCCGCTTATGCGAAGATGGAAGCAGAATTTGACTATTGGTTTGATATAATGAGGACAGAGAACCCGGCCATGTGTGATTGGGCAAATAGGATGGAGTATGAGAGGTGGACACAGCACAAGGATGGGGGGAGGCGATATGGTCACATGACGACCAACATATCTGAGTGCGTGAACTCTGTCTTGAAGGGCACAAGAAATCTACCGGTGACGTCCTTGGTCAAGTCGACCTATCTACGGCTAGCTGAGTTGTTTGTTATCCGAGGGCAGACGGTAGAGGCACAGTTAGCGTCCGGACATCAGTTTTCGCAGGCACTTGTTAAGGCTATTGAGCGGATCTTGAGGGATTCGAGGTGCTTCACGGTGACCCTGTTCGACAGGCATCAAGCTGAGTATACCGTGGGAAAGACTACCCCTACAGGTAAATTCTCGTTGGGTAGTTACCGAGTTTCCCTAAGGGATCGCACATGCGACTGTGGATACTTCCAAGCACTGCACTACCCCTGTTACCATGCCATCACGTGCTGTGCTCAGTCACGACTAGATTGGGCCACTTACGTCGATGAAGTCTACAGCATGTCTGAGGTATTCAAGGTCTATCAGATATCCTTTGTAGGATCTACCGGTGACTGTCCTGCCTCCAGCCTCAATCGCACTGTACCCACTAACTCTACTACCAACCTGGGTGCCACCCCCAATGCCCCTACGTCTAGCATTGGTGCGACGAACACGGTGGTCGCCACCACCTCTGGCATCCCTACCTGCATCATCCTCCTGCATCATATCATCTAACCATTGCCACTCTCGGCCAGTGTTCTAGGTACCAATACGACGGCGTCTCTTAACACGCTGGTTGTCCGGCATATTAGGTAGCTGTGATCTGTGTGGCGCCTAAGACGACCCTCTCCGAAAGGCTTCTGCCTGTATCTTGGTGCCCCTGGGATCCGTGAATGCTACCCCTGGGGAAAGAAACCTATGCGCCGCGCGGTGCCACCAATCTAAGTAATCAGATGAGGGGCCAGGATCTGCCACTCGATCGATGGTAATGACTGCATCAAGTCTGTTCCCCCAGTGTAAATGCCCGGCCTGATAGTAATGGGGGAACCACCTATCTCCTCCCCTCCTGTCCTTAGCATGCAGCCAGTCTATATTCAAAACCCCCTCGGGGAGATGCTGAACTCCACTAAGCTGTGGGACAACCCTATCAACATGGTGCCACTCGATGACCGCAAAGTATATCAAACTAGTGACCTCTCGCCATATGCGACAATGCTCCTTTGTAAGTATCTCCGGATGGACCACAACAAGTACATCAAGGGCGGAGTACGGCTCCCATACAATCTGAAATTTTTTAACCCATTAAACATTACCACAACAAGTATATATATAGGCATGACCGTAAAGCATACAACAAATGAAACAAACACGCTCATCAGACTTACATCGCGAGCGGTCAACCGATCCAACGCAAGACGATAATTTATGACCCTCTGTTCCTTGCCATCGTTCGGAGGTAAGTAAGCAGACCACCTAAGCTGAAAAAATAGTAAACACAAAGTTATAATACCATGGCATATCACATTCTTAAACTTTTAAAAATATAAAAAATACCTGGATACCAGCGGAACGAGAAAACCTCAAACCCAAACGGCCTCAGCAATGAAAATCACCAGAATATTCAATTCTGTAGCAAGTGGAGAGGACCCGCAAGTTTGGTCACATTCTTGTTCTTAACCCGACACATGCATCGATACAACCACGCCAAAGCGGCCGACCCCCAGCTATACCTCCCCATGTCATCAAGGTTCGCCACAAATGGCAACCACCGTATATGTACCCGGTTCACACTCTTGTCCCCAAATAACTGAGTGGATAAAAGCATCATGATGTAGGAACGTGCATAAACGCGAACAGTGTCCTCGGTCGCATTGGCTGGTAACACCCTAAACCTCTCATGGAACCATATAAAGTAGACTGTCATCTGCTTGACCTTATTCGGTGGTGGCAGCTCACCGAATAGATCCTAAAACCACTCCCAAGCTGGTCGGCCACCCTCCATGAATTTCTCAAACTCACCAAGGAAACCATTCACGGTCTCCCCATCGACAGGAAACCCAAGCTGAAATGCCACATCCTGCAATGTCACTGTGCACTCTCCGAAAAGCATACGAAATGTGTGCATCTCAGGACGCCACCTCTCAATGAAGGCACTGACCAAGGGCTCGTCCAACTAGAACCAGTGGCTGTTTAACCTGGCTAAGTGGTACAATTCAGTCCTCTCTAAATACGGGATGATCCTGTCATTCATGGGCATATTTTGTTGCCGTCTCACACTATAGATACACCTAGTAGGCTGCACACACAACACAAAAGACATACCGTAAACAGTTAAATTCTGCTATATACAACAAATCTTCCCATCTAATAACAACAAATCCCTTATAGCAAAACGAAACAACGACACAAGTTACATTACTAAACAATTAAACTATTAACCTATTAGTCAATCGTCAAATCGAAATGCAAAAAACTTTTTTTGTGCCTAATATGAAAAAATGTTACACAATTTAAAGAAGCCCTTCCACAAAAATTGATTTAACACAAATAACACTGTAATAATAAAACTATTTCTTACAAAATACAATATTAGGAAACTAACTGAACAAAAACTGCTATACAAACCGATTCCTATATATAGCTTCACTACATTCTACATCCTAACATGCAATGCCAAATTCCAAACTATAAGGGTTAAACTATAAAGTCTACTTCCTCTACCTAACAAACCATTTTTCTAATTACTAAATGCCAAGTCCTAAAAAAAATTAAATGCTAATACTAAAAAAAATTGCTAATGCTAAAAAATATAACATATAACTAACCTCGTCAGCAATGGCATCGTCAACATGGGCAACACCATTCAGTCGGTACAAGCTCCGTTCTTCTGCCAAGGTATCTAACTAGAGATTGCACTCGGTTATGCTATGAATAATTGAAGAAATGATGAAAATTATATAACTTAATTAAGGTCATTTATGTTTTGGATTTAAACTTGTAAGAAATGATGATTAATTAGATTATTTTATATTTTAAATTGGAAATACTTATTTAAATTTATTAGTATGTTAATAAATTAAATTTTATATGTTCTCAAAATAATTTCTAGTATCATGATTAAATTCCAAATTGTTATTTTTAATCTAAAAATTTTGTGAAATTTTTATATTATTAGTATGTATTTTTCTAACTCTAGAATTAGCTACACACTCACTAATTATACTCTCAGCCTCGCTAAGGACACACGTTCTTTTCTTCCTCACCAACACCATGACTTACTCCCAGTGACACTCATCTTTCACTCCCTCAGCCATGTTCCTTCACTCTTTACTACTCATTCTTCATCGAATAGTTACCACACATACATTGCTACTAATCCTTCCCTCATTCATCCACGTTTCTTTGTTCTCTACCCCTTATTCTCACCCAACATATACCACACACAAAGGAAAATGGAGAGTCTGATCCAGGGAAGACAGAAGGGAGAAGAGGGATCGAGAGAGGAGAAGAGAACGCGAGAGAGAAGGAAGGTGTGCCAGGTGGCCACGATCGCTGCACACCACTGCCGAAGCTCCCCTCACCACCGTCAACGCTGGTTAGGGCAGAGAAGAAGAGGAAGAATGCTGAAGAACAGAGACTGAGGGGTAGGTTTATATTTGAGTCTTGCATGAATAATTATTATGTATTAATAGTAGTTATGTGAGTATATATTTATCTGACATAGTTGAACTTGAGGTATATACTAAAATAAAAAGAATTTTGTTTTTCTGAAAAACTATCGACAAGTTAACATGTGGAGGCTCAATATTAAATAGGTGATAAAAAGATAATGCCTTATCTTTAGTACGATCATGACGTGCTAAAAGTTAGGGTATTACATTATGATATCAGAGCAGTTCGTTCCTGTTAGAGCCCTGGGGATGGATTGACTATGCTTTACTGTATGCTCTGTGTGTCTATCATGCAGTAGGACTTGTTCTAATGACAAGAGTTTAAGTTTAGATGCATGACTGTCTATTGATTAATGCTGTTAGTCGACCATTGCATTCCTCATGGTATTAAGTCTGGCCAACTTAATACTGATGACTTATATATATGGGAATACTAATGGGTTATTATGGACGAAATAGAAGTAATAGCTAATGCGAATTACGGGGTTTGGGAACGTTAGAAGTTAAGTTCTAGGGGTTAGCTCCTTATTGATCAACATATAATCCTTATTCGTGCTAATCTGAATCTCTTCCTTGATTACTTACAATGGAATTCTTTGTTTCGAACTTCCTTCTTGGGATGTGTTTGAATATCTTCTGATCATATCTTATCGTTCATACATATCCTTACTTGAGTATGTTTCTAGTTATTGCTTGAATCTTTTGGAACATTATTTCCTATCATTGTCTACCTATCATTGTTTTGTGCATCCTTGTTAGAGTATAATTCTAAGCACCTTTTTAAATCTCTACAGTACACTACACTATTTCTGTCATCTTCATAAGATATGATTTCTTTCACATTTGAAAAACTGAACATGCCAAACCTTTCTATTTCTTTTCTTTGATATTTTTGAAAGTGGAGTTGAAATGAATCTCTTCTATCTTATATCAATTTTAGTGGGCGAAAATTTTTGTAAGGTGGATAGGATATAACAACCCCAATTTTTTTATAAAAAAAAATAAATAATGAGTTATTAGTTTGTTTATGATAATTGTTGATAATTTTATTTAAAGAAAATTATTTCTCTAAATGTAATTAAAATAAATTTTTTGATATTTTGAATAATTGAAGAAATGATAAAAATGATATAACTTAATTAAAGTAATTTGTGTTTTGGATTTAAACTTGTATTTTATAAAAGATGATTAATTAGATTATTTTAAATTTTAAATTAGAAATACTTATTTGAATTTTTTAGTATGCTAATAAATTAAATTTTATATGTTCTCAAAATAATTTCTAGTATCATGATTAAATTTCAAATTATTATTTTTAATCTAAAGATTTTGTGAAATTTTTATACTATTAGTATGTATTTTTTTAACTCTAGAATTAGCTATACACTCACTAATTATACTTTCAGCCTCGCTAAGGACACGCGTTCTTTTCTGCCTCAATAACACCATGACTCACTCCCAGTGACACTCATCTTTCACTCCCTCAGCCACGTTCCTTCACTCTTCACCACTCATTCTTCATCGAATAGTTACCACACATACATTGCTACTAATCATTCCCTCATTCATCCACGTTTCTTTGTTTTCTACCCCTTATTCTCACCAACATATACCACACACAAAGGAAAATAGAGAGTTTGAGCCAGGGGAGACAGAAGGGAGGAGAGGGACTGAGAGAGGAGAAGAGAACGCGAGAGAGAAGGAAGGTGCACCAGGTGGCCACGATCGCCGCACGCCGCTACCGAAGCTCCCCTCACCATCGTCAATGCGGGTTAGGGTAGAGAAGAAGAGGAAGAACGCTGAAGAACAGAGACTGAGGGGAAGGATGGTAACATCACTGCTGTCGCTAGGGCTAGCCGCCGGAGCCACTACCGTCACCCTTGTGCCTCTCTGCGATTGCTGCTGCTACTATTTCTCAATTTGCCCCTTTCACTCTCATTTTATGCTACAATTATGTCAAGTGTTGACGCTGGTGCTACCCTAAGACTGTAAAGACCACTGCTGGTTCTGTTTGAGAATGTTGTTGCTGTTGTCAACGCTGGTCATTGATGGGTGATACAGTTGTTGCGTTATTGGTGTAGTTAGCCAGTAGTCACCGCCGCAGTTCGTATTCGATTCCTTTCAAATTTGATTAACCAAGGTAGGGGGTTCATTTTGAAATTAAGAGTTTTTAAATTAGGAATGCCAAAAAGCTTACTGAATAATTACAAATGATTTGTAAATGCTATGCATGACCAATTAATGAGAATTGATGAAGTTGGAAACAGTTAGTAAATATGAGTATATTTGAGTATATTGCTGAGTTTTGGTAGGATTGATGGTACTGTAAGGAATTGGGTGATTAGATGAGTTATATGTGTATTTGTAAATTGAGATTCTGTTATTGATGATGATATGGTCATAATTGCTGCTAGTTGTATTGTGATGAATGATGGTTCGTTATAGACTGATGAATTATTGTGTGCTTGAATGATGATAATTGATGATTTATTATGTGTATGATTGATGTTGAGCTCCTATAGAAAGAAATTATATTTATGATAGTGCAGAAAAGTACATGTTTAATTAAGTATATGTGCACATGTGAAAAGGGTGAATGGAAGAGTCTGAACTCCTGAGGCTATGCTAAACACTTTGGCAACTTTGATTAGTCAAAAGAAAGTCGGAATTGTAGTTTTAGTAGAATTTTAGGCTTGAATATATAGTTTGGTAAGAAATGTTGTTAAATTACTTAATGCAAAATTTTCTGCATAATTGGCAGCAAACTAAAATAAAAACTGGGAGTAATATACATATAATTTTGAACTAATATATTTTTCTATTAAATTTCAACAAGTTAAGATTACTCCGTAAAAATTTCAGAAAATTTGGCCACGTGGTATGGAAGATATGAATTTTTTAAGTTTAGTGGTTACTACAGAATTTTCTAATTTTTTTAATTCTATAGTACCAACTTTCAGCCGCTATAATTTTGATTTATTTAGAATTTTGAGTTTCTTTCAAAAGGATTTTAAAATATCTATCAGTCTATTTTAAGTGAGTACAAATTCCATATCCATTGCTATTTTGTAGAGTTAGTTATGTCTCTTGGAAGCTGGGTTGTTCACAAAGAATTCATAACCAATTACTAAAAATAGGGCAGCACTTCCAATTGATATTTAATTAATCAAATAATTCCAATTGATATTTAATTAATCAAATAAGGTGTTATGAATCTGAAATTTGATTGTTCTAACACTTAGAGGTGTTGAGTGTATCCTCACCAAAATTTAGAAGTAATAGATTAGAATTGAATTTATTATAGATTTATCAAAAATAGGACTGCTTGCTGTATTTGTTTTTCTGAATTCTCTTTAGTGCAGCAGCAGATTTTATTAAGTTGGCTACCAAATTCAATTCTAATCCAAACGTGGTAAAACTTGGCTTAGAACCAAAGGATATGTGCAAATTTGGCATAATGTATGAACTTAGTTAAACAAAGGTGTGTAAGTTATCCCTAGGACACGTTTAAAATTAAATGGTGATGCGGATGTACGCCTAGTTTCACGGTGATGCAGAGGTATGCTTAGCTGTAAGGTGAAGAGGAGGCATAATAGAAAGTGGGAATTAAAGAATGGAAAAGATACTTAGAAGAAAAGAAAATGGAAGTAATGAATGAAATAAATAAATGAGAATTGTAAGTTAAATGGGCCTTGTGCCAAACTGCTAATGCGAAAGTGCCCGCCTAATTGATAGCCTGAGATTGCTAATGCGGAAATATTTGTCTAACTGATAGCGCTATTCCTTACTATGATACACATTAAAGTGTTATTATGACGAGACCTAACTGACACGGGTAACCGTGCTGCCAAGGTGTCTAATTGACACAGTAAAGGAACCATATTCGGGGTTCACTCCGAGTAACGTCGGGTTGCGGGTAAACAACCGACGGATGAGCTCATGGCCTGCACTAGGAATAGGCATGCATCATATTGTTTGTACATTTGTATTTGTTTGTGTTTTGCTTGTTGTATTTTCTCTGTGATTGTGTTGTTTGCCTTGATGACTCGCTTGTGCGCTTAATTGGTTATTTTGTTAGGCTACGAACTTAGTAATGTGATTTAAAGAAAAGGATTTTAAACGACTTTAAGTATGACCTAGGAAGAATTTAAGGGTTTAATAAAGAAAACTGTATTTGGGATATGAGTTAACTATTTGTATTTTATTCTATATTTTTATGGCATTCACTATCCCTATTGAGAATATGCGAGGATGAAGTTCTCACCCCCTGATGAGCGGATAATTTATACGCTTTTTGGTATTGTTTTTAAGTAATTTCTAGTATGTTTTAGTTACTTTTTAGTATATTTTTGTTAGTTTTTATGCAAAATTCAAATTTCTAGACTTTACTATGAGTTTGTGTGTTTTTCTGTGATTTCAGGTATTTTCTCATTGAAATTGAGAGACCTGAGCAAAAATCTGATTCAGAGGTTGAGAAAGGACTGCAGATGCTGTTGGATTCTGACCTCCCTGCACTCAAAGTGGATTTTTTGGAGCTACAGAAGCCCAATTGGCGCGATATCAAATGCATTGGAAAGTAGACATCTTGGTCTTTCCAGAAATGTATAATAGTCTATACTTTGTCCGAGACTTGATGGCCCAAACTGGCGTCCAAACGGCCACCAGAGACCTTTTTCTGGCATAAAACGCCAGAACTGGCACCAAAGCTGGACTTAAATGCCCAAACTGGCACCCAAGCTGGAGTTTAACTCCAAGGATGGCCTATGCACGTGAAAGCTTTAAAGCTCAGCCCAAGCATACACCAAGTGGGCCCAGGAAGTGGATTTCTGCACTATCTACTCATTTTCTGTAAACCTACTTTACTAGTTTAGTATAAATAGCACTTTTTACTATTGTATGGGGGTCTTCTTCCCCTGTTTTCGAATTCTTATGCCATTTGGGAGGCTGGCCATTCGGCCATGCCTAGATCTTCTGTTCTTATGTATTTTCAATGGTGGAGTTTCTACACCTCATAGATTAAGGTGAGGAGCTCTGCTGTTCCTCATGAATTAATGCAAGTACTATTGTTTTTCTTTCAATTCACACCTACTTCTTCTCCAAGATATACTCTCGTACTTAATTCAGTTAAGTCAGACTGAAGGGGTGATCCGTGACAATCACCCACTATCTTCACTACTCGCTTAGCCAAGATCCGCGTGCCTGACAACCACAAGCGGTCTACATGATGTTCAACATAGTCATTGGATACCAGCTGGAGTATATTCTCTTGGGTCTCTGATTCATGCGTTTGACTAGCATCTCCTGACAACAGAGCATTCAAATCAGTGAAATCAGAACCTTCGTGGTATAGGCTAGAAATAATTGGCAGCATTCCTGAGATCCAGAAAGTGTAAACCTTGTCTGTGGTATTCTGAGTAGGATCTGGGAGGGGATGACTGTGACAAACTTCAAACTCGCGACTGTTGGATGCAATGACAGTGCGCAAAAGGATCAATGGATCTTATTCCGACACAAGTGAGAACCGACAAATGATTAGCCCTGTGGTGAGAACCGTAGCCGGACTATTTTCACTGAGAGGACGGATGGTAGCCATTGACAACAGTGATCTACCAACTTATAGCTTGCCATGGAAGGGAGGATGCATAATTGGAGGAAGACAACAGGAAAGCAGAGATTCAGAAGCAACAAAGCATCTCCAAATGCTTATCTAAAATTCCCACCAATGAATTACATAAGTATCTTTATCTTATTTTATGTTTTATTTATCTGTTAATTATCAAAACCTCATAACCATTTGAATCCGCCTGACTGAGATTTACAAGATGACCATAGCTTGCTTCAAGCTGTCAATCTCCGTGGGATCGACCCTTACTCACGTAAGGTATTACTTGAATGACCCAGTGCACTTGCTGGTTAGTTGTACGGAGTTGTGAAAAGTGTGATCACAATTTCGTGCACCCAAGTTTTTGGCGCCGTTGTCGGGGATTGTGCGAGTTTGGACAACTAACGATTCATCTTGTTGCTTGGATTAGGTAATTTTATTTTATGTTTAAGCTCTCTTTTATTTTTATTTTCGAAAAAAATAAAAATAAAAATACAAAAAAATTTAATAAAATCATAAAAACCAAAAATATTGTGTTTCTTGTTTGAGTCTAGTGTTAAATTTTAAGTTTGGTGTCAATTACATGCTTTAATTTTTCTTAATTTTCAAAAACATATGCATTGTGTTCTTCATTGATCTTCAAGTTGTTCTTGATGATTTTCGTTGTTCTGATCTTTAAATTCTCCGATTTTGTGTCTTTTCTTGTTTTTCATATGCATTTTCAAATCCATAGTGTCTAAACATTAAAAATTTCTAAGTTTGGTGTCTTGCATATCTTTCTTTTCTTAAAAATTTTTAAAAATATGTTCTTGATGTTCATCATGATCTTCAAAGTGTTCTTGGTGTTCATCTTGACCTTCAAAGTGTTCTTGCATGCATTACTTGTTCTGATAATTTTTCATGTTTTGTGTCATTTTGTTGTTTTTCTCTCTCCTCATTAAAAAATAAATAAAAATATCTCTTTTCAAGTAAATAATACAGATAAATGAAGATTTAGAACATACAGCAGAGGAATCACAGAAAAAAAGCTGGGCGTTTAGAAAAATGCCCAGTAAGGAAGGAATTCTGGCGTTAAACGCCAGCCAGGGTATCTGGATGACACAGGGGAGGTAATTTCGTTTCAAATTCAAATTTTTTTCAAATTTTCATGTTTTAATTCTTGATTTTAAAATCTTATCTTTCTCTTTTAATGCTTTTGAAAAATTTAAAACTAATTTTTCAAAAAAAAATCTTTTTCTTAAATTTTCAAAAAAAAAAGAAAAAAAATCCTTGCTAACAATTAATGTTTTGATTCAAAAATTTCAAGTTTGTTACTTTCTTGTTAAGAAAGGTTCAATCTTTGAATTCTAGAATCATATCTTTTAGTTTCTTGTTAGTCAATTCATCAATTTTAAAAATCAAATCTTTTTAATTCCCTTTTTAATTTTCTTTTCAATTATATCTTTTCAATCATATCCTTTTTCAATCATATCTTTTTTTTTTAAATTTTAATTTTAAAATCTTTTTCTAACTCCTTATCTTTTTCAAAATTTATTTTCAAATCTTTTTCACTTCTCATTTTTGAAAATCACTAACCCCTTTTTCAAAAATCTTTTTAATTAACTAATTGTTTTAAATCCTAATTTTATGTTATTTCTTTTAAATTTTCGAAAACTCATTCTCTCTCATCTCTTTCTATTTATTTTATTTAATCGCTAACATTCCTCCTCCACTCATCTAAAAAAAATTTCGAACTCACCTCCTCTCTCTTCTTATTCTTCTACTCCTTTTCCTCTGACACATCAAGGAGTCTCTATACTGTGACATAGAGGATTCCACTACTCCCTTTTGTTCTCTTCTTTTACATATGAGTAGAAACAGGGATAAAAACATTCTTGTTGAAGCTGATCTTGAACCTTAAAGGACTTTGAAGAAGAAGCTAAGAGAAGCTAAAGTACAACACTCCGGAGAGGACCTCTTAGAGAATTTTGAAAAAGAAGTAGACATGGTAGCCGAATCCAACAACAATGCAAGAGATGCAAGGATGATGCTTGGTGACTATACTGCACCAACTTCCAACTTCTATGGAAGAAGCATCTCAATTCTTGCCATTGGAGCAAACAACTTTGAGCTTAAGCCTCAATTAGTTTCTCTAATGCAGCAAAATTGCAAGTTTCATGGACTTCCATCGGAAGATCCTCATCAGTTCTTAGCTGAATTCTTGCAAATCTGTGATACTGTTAAGACCAATGGGGTTGATCCCGAGGTCTACAAACTTATGCTTTTTCCCTTTGCTGTAAGAGACAGAGCTAGAACATGGTTAGACTCACAATCTAGAGAAAGCCTGAACTCTTGGGACAAGTTGGTCAATACTTTCTTGACCAAATTCTTTCCACCTCAAAAGATGAGCAAGCTTAGAGTTGAAGTCCAAACCTTCAAACAGAAGGAAGGTGAATCCCTCTATGAAACTTGGGAAAGATACAAGTAATTAACCAAAAGGTGTCCTTCTGACATGCTTCCAGAATGGAGCATCATATGTATATTCTATGATGGTCTATTTGAATTGTCTAAGATGTCATTGGACCATTCTGCTGGTGGATCTCTTCATCTGAAAACCCTTGCAAAAGCCTAGGAACTCATTGAGATGGTTGCAAATAACCAGTTCATGTACACTTCTGAAAGAAATCTTGTGAATAATGGGATGACTCAGAAGAAAAGAGTTCTTGAGATTGATACTCTGAATGCCATATTAGCTCAGAATAAAATATTGACTCAGCAAGTCAATATGATTTCTCAAAATCTGACTGGATTTCAAGCTACATCCGGCATTGCTAAAGAAGCCTCCTCTGAAGGAGAAGCTTATGACCCTGAGAATCCTGCAATGGAATATGTGAATTACATGGGAGAATCCTATGGAAACACCTATAATTCTTCATGGAAGAATCATCTAAATTTTTCATGGAAGGATCAACAGAAGCCTCAACAAGGCTTCAACAACAATAATGGTGGGAGAAATAAGTTTGGCAATAACAAACCTTTTCTATCATCTTCTCAGCAACAGACAGAGAATTCTGAGCAGAGCCTCTCTGGCCTAGCAAACATAGTCTCTGATCTATCTAAGGCCACTCTCAGTTTCATGACTGAAACAAGGTGCTCCATCAGAATTTTGGAGGGACAAGTGGGTCAGCTGAGTAAAAGAGTTTCTGAAACTCATCCTAGTACTTTCCCAAGTAATACAGAAGAGAATCCCAAAAGAGAGTGCAAGGCCATAACCACATCCAAAGTGGCCGAACCTGGAGAGAGTGAAAAGGCAGTGATTCCCAGTGAGGAAGACCTCAAGGGACGTCTACTGACCAATAAGGAGTTCCCTATTGAGGAACCAAAGGAATCTGAGGCTCATACATAGACCATAGAGATTCCACTGAACTTACTGTTGCCATTCATGAGCTCTGATGAATATTCTTCCTCTGAAGAGGGTGAAGACATTGTTGAAGAGCAAGTTGCTCTATATCTGGGAGCAATTATAAGCTGAATGCCAAGTTATTTGGTAATGAGACTTGGGAGGATGAACCTCCATTGCTTATCAATGAACTGAATACATGGATTCAGCAGACATTGGCTAAAAAAAATCAGATCCCAGAAAGTTCTTAATACCTTGCACCATAGGCACCATGACCTTTGAAAAGGCTCTGTGTGACCTGGGGTCAGGTATCAACCTCATGCCACTCTCTGTAATGGAGAAACTAGGGATCTTTAAGTACAAGCTGCAAGAATCTCACTAGAGATGGCAGACAAATCAATGAAATAAGCTTATGGACTTGTAGAGGATGTCTTAGTGAAGGTTGAAGGCCTTTACGTCCCTGCTGACTTCATAATCCTAGACACTGGGAAGGATGAGGATGAATCCATCATCCTTGAAAGACCCTTCCTAGCCACAGCAAGGGCTGTGATTGATGTGGACAGAGGAGAGTTAGTCCTGCAATTGAATGAGGATAACTTTGTGTTCAAGACTCAATGATCTTCTTCTGTAAACATGGAGAAGAAGCATGAAAAGCTTCTCTCAATACAGAGTCAGACAGATCCCCCACACTCAACTTCTAAGTTTGGTGTTGGGAGGCCACAACCATGCTCTGAGCATCTGTGAAGCTCTGTAAGAGCTTCCTGTCAAGCTATTGACATTAAAGAAGCGCTTATTGGGAGGCAACCCAATTTTATTTATCTATATTAATTACTTTTTCATTATATTTTCTAGTGTTAGTCTATGTCTTCTTTAGGTTGATGACCATGTGAAGTCACAAAAACAGCTACAAAATTAAAACAGGAATAAAAAACAGCATAAAAAATAGCACACCTTGGAGGACGAGCTAAACGCCAGTAAGGCTAGCAAAGTGGGCATTAAATGCCAGAAAAGGGTGTCTGGTGTTTGGCTAGCATTAAACGCCAGTAAGTGTAGCAGAATGAGCGTTTAACGCCGAGTCTGGCAGCATTCTAGGCGTTAAACGCTAGAACTGGCAGCCAGACTGGTGTTTAATTCCAGAAATGGGCAGTAGCCTGGCGTTCAACGCCAGAAATGCCACACCGAGGGCGTTTAAACGCTAAAAAGGTGCAGGGATGAGAAATTCTTGACACCTCAGGACTCGTAGACCCCACAGAATCCCTACCTACCTGATGAGCGGATAATTTATACACTTTTTGGCATTGTTTTTAGTATGTTTTTAGTATGATCTAGTTAATTTTTAGTATATTTTTATTAGTTTTTAGTTAAAATTCACTTTTCTGGACTTTACTATGAGTTTGTGTGTTTTTCTGTGATTTCAGGTATTTTCTGGCTGAAATTGAAGGTTCTGAGCAAAAATCTGATTCAGAGACTGAAAAAGACTGCAGATGCTGTTGGATTCTGACCTCCCTGCACTCGAAGTGGATTTTCTGGAGCTACAGAAGCCCAATTGGCGCGCTCTCAACGGCGTTGGAAAGTAGACATCCTGGGCTTTCCAGCAATATATGATAGTCCATACTTTGCCCAAGATTTGATGGCCCAAACCGGCGTTCAAAGTCACCTCAAGAAATTCCAGCGTTAAACGCCGGAACTGGCACCCAAATGGGAGTTAAACGCCCAAACTGGCATAAAAGCTGGCGTTTAACTCCAAGGAGAGTCTCTACAAGAAATTTCTTCATTGCTCAGCCCAAGCACACACCAAGTGGGCCCGGAAGTGGATTTTTATGTCATTTACTCATCTCTGTACACCCTAGGCTACTAGTTCTCTATAAGTAGGACCTTTTACTATTGTATTGGAGAGCTTTTGATCATGTTTTTATGATTGAACCCTCTTTGGGAGGCTGGCCATTCGGCCATGCCTAGACCTTGTTCTTATGTATTTTCAACGGTGGAGTTTCTACACACCATAGATTAAGGTGTGGAGCTCTGCTGTACCTCGAGTATTAATGCAATTACTATTGTTCTTCCATTCAATTCCGCTTGTTCTTTGTCCAAGATATCACTTGTTCTTCAACTTGATGAATGTGATGATCCGTGACACTCATCATCATTCTCACTCATGAACAAGGTGACTGACAACCACTTTTGTTCTACAAGCAACCAAGGCTCTAGTGAATATCTCTTGGATTCCTGATTGCACGATGCATGGTTGATCGCCTGACAACCGAGTGCTCGCCTGACAAACGAGCCAACCATTCCGTGAGATCAGAGTCTTCGTGGTATAGGCGAGAACTGATGGCGGCATTCAAGAGAATCCGGAAGGTCTAACCTTGTCTGTGGTATTCTGAGTAGGATTCAATGATTGAATGACTGTGACGTGCTTCAAACTCCTGAAGGCGGGGCATTAGTGACAGACGCAAAAGAATCACTGGATTCTATTCCGGCCTGATTGAGAACCGACAGATGGATAGCCGTGCCGTGACAGGGTGCGTTGAACATTTCGAATGAGAGGATGGGAGGTAGCCACTGACAACGGTGAAACCCTTGCATAAGCTTGCCATGGAAAGGAGTAAGAAGGATTGGATGAAGACAGTAGGAAAGCAGAGAGACGGAAGGGAAGGCATCTTCATGCGCTTATCTGAAGTTCCTACCAATGAATTACATAAGTATCACTATCTTTATCTTTTATGCTATTTTCGTTCATCACCATATACATTTGAGTCTGCCTGACTAAGATTTGCAAGATGACCATAGCTTGCTTCATACTAACAATCTCCGTGGGATCGACCCTTACTCACGTAAGGTATTACTTGGACGACCCAGTGCACTTGTTGGTTAGTTGTGCAAAGTTGTGTAATGCCATGGAATTGAACCACCAAGTTTTTGGAGTTCATGACCGGGGATTATGAGAGTTGTGAAAAGTATTGTTCACAATTTCGCGCACCAAGTTTTTGGCGCCGTTGCCGGGGATTGTTCAGTTTGGACAACTGACGGTACATCTTGTTGCTTAGATTAGGTATTTTTTTTTCGAAATTCTTGAAGATGAATTCTAGAGTTTCATGATGATTTGTTGAAATCTGGCTGGCTGAGAAGCCATGTCTAATCTCATTGGACCGAGGTTTCAACTTATCATCACAAGAGCTTTTTGATTTTTATCAATCTTGCTTTTGGGAGCAGTGATCTGCTAAGGCTTGGCTGGCCTTTGGCCATGTCTAGTATTTTGGACCGAAGCTTTCTTTGAAAGCTTGGCTGGCTGTGAAGCCATGTCTAATTCCTGGACCGGAGTCTTAGACTAGCACTGCACTGATTCCTGGAATTCTCATTAAGAATTTTGATACCTTTATTTTCTTCTTCCACTTAATTTTCGAAAAAGCACAAAAAAATTACAAAATCATAAAAATCAAAAATATTTTATGTTTCTTGTTTGGGTCTAGAGTCTCATGTTAAGTTTGGTGTCAATTGCATGTTTCTGTTCTTTTTGCATTCATGCATGTGTCTTCATTAATCTTCAAGTTGTTCTTGATGATTTTATTGCTCTAATCTTTGAATTCTTTTGACTTGAAGTGTTTATGTGTCTCATATAGTGTCAGTAGTATACAAACTGCTAAGTTTGGTGTCTTGCATGCATTGTTATTTGATTCTTGTTGCATTTTGATTATAAAAAAATCCAAAAATATTTTTAATTTGTGTCTTTTCAAGTCAATAATACCAAGAATTGAAGATTCAGAACATGCTGCAGAGGAATTATACAGAAAAAGCTGAGCATTCAAAAATGCCCAGTGAAGAAGACAGACTGGCGTTTAAACGCCAGCCAGGGTACTTGGTTGGGCGTTTAACGCCCAAAGAGGTAGCATTTTGGGCGTTAAACGCCAGAATGGAGGCCATTCTGGGCGTTTAACGCCAGGATGGTGCTAGGGGGAAGATTTTGTTTTCAAATCAATTTTTTTTAGTTTTTCAAAATCAAATCTTTTCCAAATCATATCTTCTCAATCAAATGTTTTCAAAATCAATTTCTTTCCTTTTTCAAAGATACTTACTAACAATTAATGATTTGATTGAACACCTCAAATTTGTTGCCTTTTCTGTTGAGAAAGGTTTAATGTTTGAATCATATCTTTTCTTGTTAGGCAAGTCATTGATTTTCAAAATCAAATTTTTAAAAAAATTTTTTTTTTCAAAACATATCTTTTAAAATTGTTTTCAAATCAAATTTTTCAATCATATCTTTTTAATCACATCTTTTTCAAAATCATGTTTTCAATCAAATCTTTTTAAACTTCTAATTTCAAAATCTTTTTCAAAAATCACTTGATTTCTTTTCCACTTGAATTTTCGAAAATTATCAATCAATTTTTTCAAAATGTTTTTGAAATCTCTTTAATTAATTTTCGAAAAATTCTCTTCCCTCCTTCTCACATCCTTCTATTTATGGAGTACTACTCCTTCTTAATGCACAATTCGAACTTTATCTCATCAAGTTCGAATTCTTCTACCTTCTTTCTTCTATTTTTTTTTCCTCTGACACCTCAAGGAATCTCTATACTGTGACATAGAGGATTCCACATCTTCTTGTTCTCTTCTCTTTCATATGAGCAGGAGCAGAGACAAATGCACTCTTGTTGAAGCTGACCCTGAACCTGAAAGGACCTTGAAGAGAAAGCTAAGAGAAGCCAAAGCACAACTCTCTTTAGAGGACCTGACCGAATTCTTCAAAGAAGAAGAACACATGGCAGCCGAAAACAACAACAATGCCAACAATGCAAGGAAGGTGCTGGGTGACTTTACTGCACCTACTCCCAACTTCTATGGGAGAAGCATCTCTATCCCTGCCATTGGAGCAAACAACTTTGAGCTTAAGCCTCAATTAGTTTCTCTAATGCAACAGAATTGCAAATTCCATGGACTTCCAATGGAAGATCCTCATCAGTTTTTAGCTGAGTTCTTGCAAATCTGTGACACAGTCAAGACTAATGGGGTTGACCCTGAGGTCTACAGACTGATGCTATTCCCTTTTGCTGTAAGAGACAGAGCTAGAATATGGTTGGATTCACAACCTAAAGATAGCCTGGACTCTTGGGAAAAGCTAGTCAATGCCTTCTTGGCAAAGTTCTTTCCACCTCAAAAATGGAGTAAGCTTAGAGTAGAAGTCCAAACATTCAGACAGAAGGATGGAGAATCCCTCTATGAAGCTTGGGAAAGATACAAACAATTAATCAGAAAATGTCCCTCAGACATGCTTTCTGAATGGAGCATCATAGGAATTTTCTATGATGGTCTCTCTGAACTATCCAAGATGTCTTTGGATAGCTCTGCTGGAGGATCTCTTCATCTGAAGAAGACGCCTACAGAGGCTCAGGAACTAATTGAGATGGTTGCAAATAACCAATTCATGTACACTTCTGAAAGGAATTATGTGAACAATGGGACAAATCAGAAGAAAGGAGTTCTTGAGATTGATACTATGAATGCCATTCTGGCTCAGAATAAGATATTGACTCAACAAGTCAATTTGATTTCTCAAAGTCTGTCTGGAATGCAAAAAGCACCCGGCAGTACTAAGGATGCTTCATCTGAGGAAGAAGCTTATGATCCTGAGAACCCTTCAATGGAAGAGGTGAATTACCTAGGAGAACCCTATGGAAACACCTATAATTCTTCATGGAGAAATCACCCAAATTTCTCATGGAAGAATCAAGAGAGACCTCAACAAGGTTTCAATAACAACAATGGTGGAAGAAACAGGTTTAGCAATGGCAAGCCTTTTCCATCATCTTCTCAGCAACAGACAGAGAGTTCTAAGCAGAATACCTCTGACTTAGCAATAATGGTCTCTGATCTAATCAAAACCACTCAAAGTTTCATGACTGAAACAAGGTCCTCCATTAGGAATTTGGAGGCACAAGTGGGACAGCTGAGCAAGAAAATTACTGAACTCCCTCCTAGTACTCTCCCAAGTAATACAGAAGAAAATCCAAAAGGAGAGTGCAAAGCCATAACCATGGCCGAATATGGAGAGGAAAAGAGAGGAGGTGGACGCCACTGAGGAAGACCTCAATGGGCGTGCACCAACCTCCTCTGAGTTCCCCAATGAGGAACCATGGGAATCTGAGGCTCAAAATGAGACCATAGAGATTCCATTGGACTTACTTCTGCCTTTCATGAGCTCTGATGAGTATTCTTCCTCTGAAGAGGATGAGTATGTCACTGAAGAGCAAGTTGCTAAATACCTTGGAGCAATCATGAAGCTAAATGACAAGTTATTTGGAAATGAGACTTGGGAAGATGAACCTCCTTTGCTCACCAAAGAACTGGATGACTTGTCTAGGCAGAAATTACCTCAAAAGAGACAAGATCCTGGGAAGTTTTCCATACCTTGTACCATAGGCACCATGACCTTCAAGAAGGCCTTGTGTGACTTAGGGTCAAGTGTGAACCTCATGCCTCTCTCTGTAATGGAGAAGCTAGGGATCTTTGAGGTGCAAGCTGCAAGAATCTCACTAGAGATGGCAGACAACTCAAGAAAACAAGCTCATGGACTTGTGGAGAATGTTTTGGTAAAAGTTGAAGACCATTACATCCCTACAGATTTCATAGTCCTAGAGACTGGGAAGTGCATGGATGAAACCATCATCCTTGGCAGACCCTTCCTAGCCACAGCAAAGGCTGTGATTGATGTTGATAGAGGTGAACTGATCATTCAAGTGAATGAAAAATCCTTGGTGTTTAAGGCTCAAGGATATCCCTCTGTCACCATGGAGAAGAAGCATGAAGAGCTTCTCTCAAAACAGAGCCAAACAGAGCCCCCACAGTCAAACTCTAAGTTTGGTGTTGGGAGGCCACAACCAAACTCTAAGTTTGGTGTTGAACCCCCACAGTCAAACTCTAAGTTTGGTGTTGGGAGGTTCCAACATTGCTCTGAGAAAATGTGAGGCTCCATGAGAGCCATCTGTCAAGCTAATGACATTAAAGAAGCGCTTGTTGGGAGGCAACCCAATGTTTTATAATTAACTATTTCCTTTTGTTATTTTATCTTTTTTTGTAGGTTGATGATCATGAGAAGTCACAAAATTAATGAAAAAAGCAAAAACAAAATGAAAAACAGGAAGAAAAACAGCACACCCTGGAGGAAGATGTTGCTGGCGTTTAAACGCCAGTGAGGTTAGCTGTTGGGCGTTTAACGCCCAGTCTGGCACCATTCTGGGCGTTTAACGCCAGAAAGGGGCACCAGACTGGCGTTAAACACCAGAAAAGGGCAAGAACCTGGCGTTAAACGCCAGGAATGGGCACCAGCCCGGGTTTTAACGCCAGAAATGGCTCAAAATGTGATTTTGAGCAACATTTGGTGCAGGGACGACTTTTCCTTGACACCACAGGATCTGTGGACCCCACAGGACCCCCACCTACCCCACCACCACTCTCTCTCTTCTTCCCCCATTCACCAATCACCTCAATACCTCTTCCCCAAAAACCCTTCACCTATCAAATCCCATCTTTCTCTTCACCACTCACATCCATCCTTCACAAAACCCCACCAACCTCACCCTTCAAATTCAAACCACTTTCCCTCCCAAACCCACCCATAATGGCCGAACTCCATCTCCTCTCTCTCCTATAAATACCCTTCTTCACTCCTTCATTTTTACACACCCTAAACACCACTTCTCCCCTTCTTTGGCCGAATACAAAGCCATCCCCTTCTCCCTCATTTCTCCTTCTTCTACTCTCTTCTTTCTTCTTTTGCTCGAGGACGAGCAAACATTTTAAGTTTGGTGTGGTAAAAGCACTGCTTTTTTGTTTTTCCATAACCATTTATGGCATCCAAGGCCGGAGAAACCTCTAGAAAGAGGAAAGGGAAGGCAAAAGCTTCCACCTCCGAGTCATGGGAGATGGATAGATTCATCTCAAGAGTGCATCAAGACCACTTCTATGAAGTTGTGGCCTTGAAGAAGGTGATCCCCGAGGTCCCCTTTTCACTCAAAAGGGGTGAATATCCGGAGATCCGCCATGAGATCCGAAGAAGAGGTTGGGAAGTGCTTACCAACCCCATTCAACAAGTCGGAATCTTAATGGTTCAGGAGTTCTATGCCAATGCATGGATCACCAAGAACCATGATCAAAGTATGAACCCGAATCCAAAGAATTATCTTACTATGGTTCGGGGGAAATACTTGGATTTTAGTCCGGAAAGTGTAAGGTTGGCATTCAATTTGGCCATGATGCAAGGAGATGAACATCCTTACACTAGAAGGGTCAACTTTGATCAAAGGTTGGACCAAGTCCTCACAGTCATATGTGAAGAGGGCGCACAATGGAAGAGAGATTCAAGAGGCAAGCCGGTTCAATTGAGAAGGCATGACCTCAAACCCGTGGCTAAAGGATGGTTGGAGTTCATCCAACGCTCAATCATTCCCACTAGCAACCGGTCCGAAGTTACTCTAGACCGGGCCATCATGATTCATAGCATCATGATTGGAGAAGAAGTGGAAGTTCATGAGGTTATAGCCCAAGAACTCTATAAAGTGGCGGACAAGTCTTCCACCTTGGCAAGGCTAGCCTTCCCTCATCTCATTTGTCACCTCTGTTATTCAGTTGGAGTTGACATAGAAGGAGACACCCCCATTGATGAGGACAAGCCCATCACCAAGAAAAGGATGGAGCACACAAGAGACCCCTCTCATCATGAGATCCCTGAGATGCCTCAAGGGATGCACTTTCCTCCACAAAACTATTGGGAGCAACTGAACACCTCCCTAGGAGAACTAAGTTCCAACATGGGATAACTAAGGGTGGAGCATCAAGAACACTCCATCATCCTCCATGAAATTAGAGAAGATCAAAGAATCATGAGGGAGGAGCAACAAAGACAACGAAGAGACATTGAGGAGCTCAAGCACTCCATAGGATCTTCAAGAGGAAGAAAGAGCCGCCATCACTAAGGTGGACCCGTTCTTTAATTTCCTTGTTCTTTATTCTTCTGTTTTTCGAATTTTATGCTTATGTTTATCCATGTTTGTGTCTTGTGATCACTAGTGTCTTAGTGTCTATGCCTTAAAGTTATGAATGTCCTATGAATCCATCACCTTTCTTGAATTAAAACGTGCTTAATTGAGAAAAAAGGAAAGAATTGCATGAATTTTGAATTTTATAATAGTTTAATTATTTTGATGTGGTGGCAATACTCTTGTTCTCTGAATGTATGCTTAAACAGTGCATATATATCTTGAATTTGTGGTTCATGAAGGTTGGCTCTTGAAAGAATGATGAAAAAGGAGACATGTTACTGAGGATCTGAAAAATTATTAAAAATGATTCTTGAAGCAAGAAAAAGCAGTGAATACAAAAAAAAAAAAGGGAGGCGAAAAAAAAAAGAAAAAAAAAACCGAAAAAAAAAGAGAGAAAAGAGAAAAAGAAAGAAAAAGAAAGAATAAAGTTGTGATCCAAGGCAAAAAGAGTGTGCTTAAGAACCCTGGACACCTCTAATTGGGGACTTTAGCAAAGCTGAGTCACAATCTGAAAAGGTTCACCCAATTATGTGTCTGTGGCATGTATGTATCCGGTGGTAATACTGGAAGACAGAGTGCTTTGGGCCACGGCCAAGACTCATAAAGTAGCTGTGTTCAAGAATCATCATACTTAACTAGGAGAATCAATAACACTATCTGGATTCTGAGTTCCTAAAGAAGCCAACCATTCTGAATTTCAAAGGATAGAGTGAGATGCCAAAACTGTTCAGAGGCAAAAAGCTAAAAGCCCCGCTCATCTAATTAATACTGATCTTCATAGATATTTTTGGAATTCATTGCATATTCTCTTCTTTTTATCTTATTTGATTTTCAGTTGCTTGAGGACAAGCAACAATTTAAGTTTGGTGTTGTGATGAGCGGATAATTTATACACTTTTTGGCATTGTTTTTAGTATGTTTTTAGTATGATCTAGTTAATTTTTAGTATATTTTTATTAGTTTTTAGTTAAAATTCACTTTTCTGGACTTTACTATGAGTTTGTGTGTTTTTCTGTGATTTCAGATATTTTCTGGCTGAAATTGAAGGTTCTGAGCAAAAATCTGATTCAGAGACTGAAAAGGACTGCAGATGCTGTTGGATTCTGACCTCCCTGCACTCGAAGTGGATTTTCTGGAGCTACAGAAGCCCAATTGGCGCGCTCTCAACGGCGTTGGAAAGTAGACATCCTGGGCTTTCCAGCAATATATGATAGTCCATACTTTGCCCAAGATTTGATGGCCCAAACCGGCGTTCAAAGTCACCTCAAGAAATTCCAGCGTTAAACGCCGGAACTGGCACCCAAATGGGAGTTAAACGCCCAAACTGGCATAAAAGCTGGCGTTTAACTCCAAGGAGAGTCTCTACACGAAATTTCTTCATTGCTCAGCCCAAGCACACACCAAGTGGGCCCGGAAGTGGATTTTTATGTCATTTACTCATCTCTGTACACCCTAGGCTACTAGTTCTCTATAAGTAGGACCTTTTACTATTGTATTGGAGAGCTTTTGATCATGTTTTTATGATTGAACCCTCTTTGGGAGGCTGGCCATTCGGCCATGCCTAGACCTTGTTCTTATGTATTTTCAACGGTGGAGTTTCTACACACCATAGATTAAGGTGTGGAGCTCTGCTGTACCTCGAGTATTAATGCAATTACTATTGTTCTTCCATTCAATTCCGTTTGTTCTTTGTCCAAGATATCACTTGTTCTTCAACTTGATGAATGTGATGATCCGTGACACTCATCATCATTCTCACTCATGAACAAGGTGACTGACAACCACTTTTGTTCTACAAGCAACCAAGGCTCTAGTGAATATCTCTTGGATTCCTGATTGCACGATGCATGGTTGATCGCCTGACAACCGAGTGCTCGCCTGACAAACGAGCCAACCATTCCGTGAGATCAGAGTCTTCGTGGTATAGGCGAGAACTGATGGCGGCATTCAAGAGAATCCGGAAGGTCTAACCTTGTCTGTGGTATTCTGAGTAGGATTCAATGATTGAATGACTGTGACGTGCTTCAAACTCCTGAAGGCGGGGCGTTAGTGACAGACGCAAAAGAATCACTGGATTCTATTCCGGCCTGATTGAGAACCGACAGATGGATAGCCGTGCCGTGACAGGGTACGTTGAACATTTCGAATGAGAGGATGGGAGGTAGCCACTGACAACGGTGAAACCCTTGCATAAGCTTGCCATGGAAAGGAGTAAGAAGGATTGGATGAAGACAGTAGGAAAGCAGAGAGACGGAAGGGAAGGCATCTTCATGCGCTTATCTGAAGTTCCTACCAATGAATTACATAAGTATCACTATCTTTATCTTTTATGCTATTTTCGTTCATCACCATATACATTTGAGTCTGCCTGACTAAGATTTGCAAGATGACCATAGCTTGCTTCATACTAACAATCTCCGTGGGATCGACCCTTACTCACGTAAGGTATTACTTGGACGATCCAGTGCACTTGCTGGTTAGTTGTGCGAAGTTGTGTAATGCCATGGAATTGAACCACCAAGTTTTTGGAGTTCATGACCGGGGATTATGAGAGTTGTGAAAAGTATTGTTCACAATTTCGCGCACCACTACCCCAACTCATTCTCACTCCTCTTCACACCTTTCCATAACACCCTTCCCCAAACACCATTCACCTATCAAATTCTACCCTCTTCCCCATAACATCTTTACCACTCACATCCATCCACTATTTCCCATCATACAATCCACCTACCCCCACCCACTCAAATTCAAAGAATTTCCCTCCTAAACCCAGCCCCTAGCACACGGATTCCCTGTCTCCCTTACCCTATATATACCCCTCATCACTCCTTCACTTTCACACATCATAACCACCCAAAACCCCCCTTGGCCGAACCATTCACACACCTCTATCTCCTCTATCTCTTCATCCTCTAATCCTTTCTTTCTTCTTTTGCTCAAGGACGAGCAAACCTTTTACGTTTGGTGTGGAAAAAAGCTTTGCTTTTTATTTTTCCATAACAATTAATGGAATCTAAGGCCAGAGAAACCTCTAGGAAGAGGAAAGGGAAGGTAGTTGCTTCCAACTTCGAGTCATAGGAGATGGAGAGATTCATCTCAAAAGCCATCACTAGAAAGAGGATGGAGCAAACAAGAGAGCCCACTCATGGACCTCAACAAAAGCATGAGAAAGTCCCTCATCAAGAAGTCCCTGAGATGCCTCAAGGGATGTATTTTCCTCCACACAACTATTGGGAGCAACTCAACACCTCTTTAGGAGAATTGAGCTCCAACATGGAGCAACTGAGACTGGAGCACCAAGAGCACTCCATCATCCTCCATAAAATCAGAGAAGATCAATGAGCCATGAGGGAGGAGCAACAAAGGCAAGGAAGAGATATTGAGGAGCTAAAGCACTCCATAGGATCTTCAAGAGGAAGAACTAGCCGCCATCACTAAGGTAGACCTGTTCTTTAATTTCCTTGTTCTTATTTTTCTGTTTTTCGGTTTCCTATGCTTAATGTTTTGTCTATGTTTGTGTCTTTATTACATGATCATTAGTGTCTAGTGTCTATGTCTTAAAGCTATGAGTGTTCCATGAATCCTTCACCTTTCTTAAATGAAAAATGTTTCTATTTGCAAAAGAACAAGAAGTACATGAATTTCGAATTCTATCTTGAAATTAGTTTAATTATTTTGATGTGGTGGCAATAATTTTTGTTTTCTGACTGAATGCTTGAATAGTGCATATTTTTTATAGTGAATTTTATGAATGTTAAAATTGTTGGCTCTTGAAAGAATAATGAAAAAAGAGAAATGTTATTGATAATTTGAAAAATCATAAAATTGATTCTTGAAGCAAGAAAAAGCAGTAAAAAATACAAAGCTTGCGAAAAAAATTAGGCAAAAAAAAGAGAAAAATAGAAAAAAAGAAAGAAAAAGAAAAAGCAAGCAGAAAAAGCTAATAGCCCTTTAAACCAAAAAGCAAGGGTAAAAAGGATCCAAGGCTTTGAGCATCAGTGGATAGGAGGGCCCAAATGAATAAAATCCTGGCTTAAGCGGCTAATTCAAGCTGTCCCTAGCCATGTGCTTGTGTCATGAAGGTCCAAGTGAAAAGCTTGAGACTAAGTGGTTAAAGTCATGATCCAAAGTAAAAGAGTGTGCTTAAGAACTCTGGACACCTCTAACTGGGGACTCTAGCAAAGCTGAGTCACAATCTGAAAAGGTTCACCCAGTTATGTGTCTGTGGCATTTATGTATCCGGTGGTAATACTGGAAAACAAGATACTTAGGGTCACGGCAAGACTCATAAGTAGCTGTGTTCAAGAATCAACATACTGAACTAGGAGAATCAATAACACTATCTTAATTCTGAGTTCCTATAGATGCCAATCATTCTGAATTTCAAAGGATAAAGTGAGATGCCAAAACTGTTCAGAAGCAAAAAGCTACTAGTCCCGCTCATCTAATTGGAACTAAGCTTCATTGATATTTTGGAATTTATTGTATATTCTCTTCTTTTTATCCTATTTTATTTTCAGTTGCATGGGGACAAGCAACAATTTAAGTTTAGTGTTGTGATGAGCAGATAATTTATACGTTTTTTGGCATTGTTTTTAGGTAATTTCTAGTATGTTTTAGTTACTTTTTAGTATATTTTTGTTAGTTTTTATGCAAAATTTACATTTCTAGACTTTACTATGAATTTTTGTGTTTTTCTTTGATTTCAGGTATTTTTTGGCTAAAATTGAGGGACCTGAGCAAAAATCTGATTCAGAGGCTGAGAAAGGACTGTAGATGCTGTTGGATTCTGAACTCCCAATTGGTGTGCTCTCACTTGTGTTGGAAAGTAGACATCTTGGGCTTTCTAGCAATGTATAATAGTCTATACTTTGCCCGAGACTTGATGGCCCAAACTGGCATCCAAACGGCCACCAGAGACTTTTTCTGGCGTAAAACGCCAGAACTAGCACCAAAGCTGGAGTTAAACGCCCAAACTGGCACCCAAGCTGGAGTTTAACTCCAAGGATGGGCTATGCATGTGAAAGCTTCAAAGCTCAGCCCAAGCACACACCAAGTGGGCCCCAGAAGTGGATTTCTGCACTATTTACTTATTTTCTGTAAACCTAGTTTACTAGTTTAGTATAAATAGCACGTTTTATTATTGTATGGGGGTCTTCTTCCCCTGTTTTCGAATTCTTATGCCATTTGGGAGTCTAGCCATTCGGCCATGCCTAGACCTTTTGTTCTTATGTATTTTCAATGGTGGAGTTTCTACACCTCATAGATTAAAGTGAGGAGCTCTGCTGTTCCTCAAAAATTAATGCAAGTACTATTGTTTTTCTTTCAATTCACGCCTACTTCTTCTCCAAGATATACTCTCGTACTTAATTCCGTTAAGTCAGACTGAAGGGATGATCCGTGACAATCACCCACTATCTTCAGTACTCGCTTAGCCAAGATCTACGTGCCTGGCAACCACAAACGGTCTACATGATGTTCAACGTAGTCATTGGACACCAGCTGGAGTATATTCTCTTGGGTCTCTGATCCATGTCTTTGACTAGCATCTCCTGACAACAGAGCATTCAAATCAGTGAGATCAGAACCTTTGTGGTATAGGCTAGAAACAATTGGCAGCATTTCTGAGATCCAGAAAGTCTAAACCTTGTCTGTGGTATTCTGAGTAGGATCTGGGAGGGGATGACTGTGACGAGCTTCAAAGTCGCGACTGTTGGGCGTAGTGACAGTGTGCAAAAGGATCAATGGATCTTATTCCGACACAAGTGAGAACCGACAGATGATTAGCCCTGTGGTGAGAGCCGTAGTCGGACCATTTTCACTAAGAGGACGGATGATAGCCATCGACAACGGTGATCCACCAACTTACAGCTTGCCATGGAAGGGAGGATGCATAATTGGAGGAAGATAACAGGAAAGCAGAGATTCAGAAGCAACAAAGCATCTTCAAACGCTTATCTGAAATTTCCACCAATGAATTACATAAGTATCTTTATCTTATTTTATGTTTTATTTATCTGTTAATTATCAAAACATCATAACCATTTGAATCCGCCTGACTGAGATTTACAAGATAACCATAGCTTGCTTCAAGCCGTCAATTTCCGTGGGATCGACCCTTACTCACGTAAGATATTTCTTGGACGACCCAGTGCACTTGTTGGTTAGTTGTGTGGAGTTGTGAAAAGTGTGATCACAATTTCGTGCACCACCCGCCAACAGATCTTCTGTTTTAGCAACAGGTTCAGGAATCCTCGGCGAGGAGCCGCGACTAATCCACAAGGTTTTACATATATATGTAATCGTATTTTTAGTTTTTGGTTTAATCTTTGATTTTATTTTCCCCTTGCCCTTGATGTTTTAAAGTGTATTTTTATAGAGGGGTAGGTTTATAGTTGAGTCTTGCATGAATTATTATTATGTATTAATAATAGTTATGTGAGTGGTGCACGAAATTGCAATCACACTTTTGCAATTCCGCACAACTAACCAGCAAGTGCACTGGGTTGTCCAAGTAATACCTTACGTGAGTAAGGGTCGATCCCACGGAGATTGTCGGCTTGAAGCAAGCTATGGTTATCTTGTAACTCTTAGTCAGGATATCAATAATTATCAGGGTTGATTGTGAAAGGTAAAAGAACATGAAATAAGTACTTGTTTTGCAGTAATGGAGATCAGGTTGAGGTTTTGGAGATGCTCTATCTTCTGAATCTCTGCTTTCCTACTGTCTTCTTCTTCATGCACGTAAGGCTTCTTCCATGGCAAGCTGTATGTAGGGTTTCACCGTTGTCAATGGCTACCTCCCATCCTCTCAGTGAAAATGTTCAACGCGCTCTGTCACAGCACGGCTAATCATCTGTCGGTTCTCAATCAGGTTGGAATAGAATCCAGTGATTCTTTTGCGTCTGTCACTAACGCCCAGCCTTCAGGAGTTTGAAGCTCGTCACATTCATTCAATCATTGAATCCTACTCAAAATACCACAGACAAGGTTTAGACCTTCCGGATTCTCTTGAATGCCGCCATCGATTCTAGCTTATACCACGAAGATTCTGATTGAAGAATCCAAGAGATATCTACTCAATCTAAGGTAGAACGGAGGTGGTTGTCAGGCACACATTCATAGGTGAGAATGATGATGAGTGTCACGGATCATCACATTCATCAAGTTTAGGAACAAGTGATATCTTAGAATAGAAGCAAGCGTGATTGAATGAAAAATAGTAGTAATTGCATTAATCCATCAAGACACAGCAGAGCTCCTCACCTCCAACCATGGGGTTTAGAGACTCATGCCGTAGAAGATACAATAAGAAACGTGTAATGTGTCATGAGGTGAAGATACAATGTCAAAAGATCCTATTAATAGTGAACTAGTAACCTAGGGTATACAGAAATGAGTAAATGACGTAAAAATCCACTTCCGGGGTCCACTTGGTGTGTGCTTGGGCTGAGTATTGAAGCTTTCATGTGTAGAGACTTTTTCTGGAGTTAAACGCCAGCTTTTATGCCAGTTTGGGCGTTTAACTCCAATTTTTGTGCCAGTTCCGGCGTTAAACGCCGGGAATTCTGAAGCTGATTTGCAACGCCGGTTTGGGCCATCAAATCTCGGGCAAAGTATGAACTATTATACATTGCTGGAAAGCCCAGGATGTCTACTTTTCAACGCAATTGAGAGAGCGCCAATTGGGCTTCTGTAGCTCCAGAAAATCTACTTCGAGTGCAGGGAGGTCAGAATCCAACAGCATTTGCAGTCCTTGTCAGCCTCTGAATCAGATTTTTGCTCAGGTCCCTCAATTTCAGCCAGAAAATACCTAAAATCACAGAAAAATACACAAACTCATAGTAAAGCCCAAAAAAATAAATTTTAACTAAAAACTAATAAAAATGTAATAAAAACTAACTAAAATATACTAAAAACAATGCCAAAAAGCGTATAAATTATCCGCTCATCAGTGAGTATATGTTTATCTGACATAGTTGAGCTTGAGGTATATATCAAAATAAAAAGAATTTTGTTTTTCTGAAAAACTATCGACAAGTTAACATGTAGAAACTCAATATTAAATAGCTGACAAAAGGATAACGCCTTATCTTTAGTACGATCAAGACGTGCTAAAATTTAGGGTGTTACACATTCAGGTACCTGAAAATTCTGAAAATGATGAGATCTCAATAAATTATGTCTTTACAGGAGAAAAATGAGACCTGAAAAGGACAATTATCAGTGAAATATTTGCAGATAATGTGGCATTAAATATCATGCATGAAAGTAAAGATCTTGAGCTAAGAACAATCGAAGAATGTCAACAAAGGAATGATTGTCCAAAAATAAAAGAAGCTATGAAGGCTGAATTAGACTCACTTGCAAAACATGAAGTTTTTGGACCTGTAGTCCGTATAGCAGAAGATGTAAAACTTGTTGGATACAGATGGATATTTGTGAGAAAACAAAATGAGAAAAATGAAGTTGTATGCTATAAAACTCAACTTGTGGCACAAGGTTTCTTCACAAAGGCCCGGTATAGATTATGAATAAACATATTTCCCTGTAATGGATACAAATAACATTGCATTATTTAGCCAGTTTGTCCGCATATGATAAACTACGTATGCATTTAATGGATGTGGTAACAGCCTACTTATATAGTTCATTAGATCGTGGTATCTGTATGAAAGTTCCTGAATGACTAAAGATATCTAAACCATCCAATGAATGTTCACAGGGGTTATTGATGAGCGGATATTTTATACGCTTTTTTTGGGGTTTTTTCATGTAGATTTTAGCATGTTTTAATTCGTTTTTAATATAATTTTATTAGTTTTTAAGCAAAAATCTTATTTCTGGACTTTACTATAAATTTGTGTATTTTTCTGTGATTTCAAATATTTTCTGGCTGAAATTGAGGGAGCTGAGCAAAAATCTGATTTAGGCTGAAAAAGGACTGCTGATGTTGTTGGATTCTGACCTCCTTGCACTCGGAATGAATTTTTTGGAGCTACAGAAGTCCAATTGGCGCGCTCTCAATTGGGTTGGAAAGTAGACATCCAGGGCTTTCCAGCAATATATAATAGTCCATACTTTGCGCGAAGATAGATGACGTAAACTGACGTTCAACGCCAGTTTCATGTTGCAGTCTGGCGTCCAGCGCCAAAAACAGGTTACAAGTTGGAGTTCAACGCTAAAAACACGTTACAACTTGGCGTTCAACTCCAGAAACAATCCAGGCACATGAAAAGCTTAAGTCTCATCCCCAGCACACACCAAGTGGGCCCCAGAAGTGGATTTCTGCAACAATTATCTTAGTCTACTCATTTTCTGTAAACCTAGGTTACTAGTTTAGTATTTAAACAACTTTTAGAGACTTATTTTGTATCTCATGACATTTTTAGATCTGAATTTTATACTCTTTGACGGCATGAGTCTCTAAACTCCATTGTTGGGGGTGAGGAGCTCTGCAACATCTCGATGAATTAATGCAATTACTTCTGTTTTCCATTCAAACACGCTTGTTCTTATCTAAGATGTTCATTCGCGCTTAACTATGAAGAAGGTATCATCTGTGACACTCATCACCTTCCTCAATTCATGAACGTGTGCTTGACAACCACATCCGTTCTACATCAGATTGAATGAGTATCTTTTAGATTCCTTAATCAGAATCTTCGTGGTATAAGCTGGAATTGATAGCGGCATTCATGAGAATCCGGAAAGTCTAAACCTTGTCTGTGGTATTCCGAGTAGGATTCTGGGATTGGATGACTGTGACGAGCTTCAAACTCGCGAGTGTTGGGCGTGATGACAAACGCAAACGAATCAATGGATTCTATTCTAACATGATCGAGAACCAGCAGCTGATTAGCCGTGCTGTGACAGAGCATTTGGACCATTTTCACTGAGAGGATGGAAAGTAGCCATTGACAACGGTGACACCCTACGTATAGCTTGCCATGGAAGGAGCCTTGCGTGTGGGAAGAGGAATACAAGAGGAAAGCTTAAATGAGAAGGACAAAGCATCTCCAAAACTCCAACATATTCTCCATTATTGCATAACAAGTAATTATTAAACGCTCTTTTATTTTTCTAATAATTCATACTGATAATTATAATTGATATCCTGACTAAGAATAATAAAATAAACATAGCTTGCTTCAAACCAATAATCTCCGTGGGATCGACCCTTACTCACGTAAGGTATTACTTGGACGACCCAGTGCACTTGCTGGTTAGTGGTACGAAATCATAAGAAATCTTGATTTTGATATTGGGATTATAATTTCGTGCACCAGTTATACACAGTCAAATTGCAAAGATCTTTATATAGTCTAAAGCAATCTGGACGAATGTGGTATAATCGTCTTATTGAGTATCTGGTAAAAAATGGATTCAAGAATGATAATATCTACCCATGTATTTTCATAAAGAAATCTGTATCTGGATTCATTATAATCGCTGTGTACATTGATGATTTAAATATCACTGGAACTCCTGAAGAGATTCCAACAATTATAAAAGCTCTAAAAGAAGAGTTTGAGATGAAAGATCTTGAAAAGACTAAATTTTGTCTCGGCCTGCAGATCGAGCATACAAAAAATAAGATCTTTATTCATCAAACAATATACACAGAAAAGATCTTAAAGAGATTTTATATAGATAAGTCACATCCATTAAGAACCCCAATGATCGTAAGGTCTTTGAATGTGGAAAAAGATCAATTCTGTCTTAAAGAAAAAAAATAAAGATATCCTTGGTCTTGAAGTACCATATCTTAGTGCCATTGGAGTGCTAATGTATCTTGCTAATAATACATGACCCAGTATATCATTTGCTGTGAATTTATTAGCAAGATATAGTTCCTCTCCAACCAGAAGACATTGGAATGGAATCAAACAAATCTTTCGATATCTTTATAGAACAGTTGATATGAGATTGTTTTATCTATATGGATCCAAGTCACAACTAGTTGGCTATGCCGATATAGGATACTTGTCTGACCCACACAAAGGGAGATCTCAAATAGGATATCTGTTCACATATGGTGGTACAGCTATATCATGGAGGTCCACGAAACAGACGATTACAGCAACATCCTTTAATCATGCTGAAATACTAGCAATACATGAAGCTAGTCGCAAGTGTTTTTGGTTCAGGAGTTCAATCCAATATATTCTGTCATCATGTTGATTGATTGATCATAAGATAGCTCCAACCGTTCTGTTTGAAAATAATACAGCATGAACTGCTCAACTTAAGAGTGGATACATCAAAGGTGATAGAGCAAAATATATTTGTCCCAAATTCTTCTTCACTCATGACCTTTAAAATCAAGGAACAATTGATATCCAACAAACCCGCTCAAGTGATAATCTGGCAGATTTATTTACAAAGTCACTCCCAAAATCTTCCTTTGAAAAATTGGTACATCAGATTGAGATGCGCCGATTTCGAGATATTAAATAATGTCGATAAGAGGGAGAGACTGTACTCTTTTTCCCTTGATCAGGTTTTTTCCCATTTGGTTTTTCTTGACAAGGTTTTTAATGAGGCAATCCCCATCACAAAAGATTTTATACTCTTTTTCTTTCACTAAAGTTTTTTTTTCTATTGGATTTTTTTTAGTACGATTTTAATGAGGTATAATCCTAAATGGTCATTCAAAGAGGAGTGTTGTAATAATTATGAGATGGATTCCCATTTAACATGGGCGGCTCAGCTTTTTCATAGTGAATGCCATGTTACCAAGGAAAATTATATTTAATGAAATTAAAAAAAAGAAGACTCTATACATGTATAAATATGAGTTTGTTCTGAAGCAATACACACTACAATAACATATAAAATTCTCTCTCTTTCTATATTTCTCCGTGGGTTTTAAGTTGCAATACATATATAATACTAGTAAATATATGAATTACTTCTATTATTATAGTGAGATAATTATATTGATGAATATCAATACTAAAGTCTTTTGTTTACACTTCTTTATTTTATATTTATTATATCTTTTTTATTTATTTATTTTACAACATGCTTTATTTTTTTACTAATGTTGATCCTACTTTTTTATTTTCGTTTTTTAATTCATTTTCCTCTACTATTGTTTTTCTTGCTCGTCCTTTTTTTTCTTTACTTTTCTTTATTGCTTAGCTCTATATTTTTTACCCATTTTATTTTTTTAGATAACAAAAACAAAAAGAAAGTAAAAGAAGAAAAAGAAGAGGGAAAAAAACAACCAAAAAAAAAGGAAAAAGAAAAACAAATATTTTTTAAAAAAATGTTTATAAACAAAATAAATAAAACAAAAATATAAAATTCTTATGTTTTCTTTCACAAATTCTATATTTTATTTCAAAAAGTTTTGTGTTTATGTTCTGAATATTTGTCACAAAAAAAATTTTAACTAAAAAAATAAAAAACACAATACCTTTAGTAAAAAATACTACAATTTATGAATATGAACATAAAATAAAAAACACAAGTTTTTAACTACAAAACATAAAAATTTTTGCACACAAACATAAATTTCATTAAAAAAAACTCATTATATACCCAAATTATTTGTGTTTACTTTTTATATTTCTATCCAATTTTTTTGTGTTTATCATCAAAATGGAGGTAAAAAATGCTTAATTTTTGTGTTTTTTGAAATTATATATATATATATATATATATATATATATTTTTTTTTTTAAAATAAGGATCTCAACACAATATAGTGGAACAAACTAACCTGACAATACACCAATCCAAAATTAGAGAACTAACACAACAACACAAAAAAGAATCACATGTCATCTCCGGCATAGCCATCAACAACTAAACGGATCCACCCCTTTTCACCCGTTATAGCTCATCACGGTCATGCTGATAATATCTTCCGCACATTTGTTTTTATTCTGAAAAATTCTTCTATTTCTTTTCAACCAAATGTTCCAAAGAATCGCGTAAAAGCATCTCAACCGTTGCTCTCTATCAGCCTTCCTCCTCGGTTCCTCTGTCCAACAAAGGAAATGTTCTTTCATCGACCCCGGAAAAGACCACTGTCGGCTAATTTCCGATAACCAAACATTCTAAACTTGCCAAGCAAATACACAGCCTAAAAACAAGTCGTATATATGTTTCACATCATTATTACATAATACACATATGTTATCTTCCCAGCTGATAATCTCAAGACGGCTTAATCTTTCTTTATATTTATTACTCGTTTGTTACAAAATAGGTTGTCCAAAAATTTAAAATGAGAAGCACAGAAATATTAGTAATAAAAAATAAATTTATAAAGTAAACACATAAATGTGTGAAATGAAAGACAAAATATAGTTAGATTAAACAAATTATAGAAATTCTTAACTGCAAAACATAAACTTTTTACAGCACATACGTAACAATTTCTTTAAAAAAAATTATCTCCACAAGGTATATATATATCTCAAATATGGAATTTAAAAGTTTTCTATTTTGTGTTTTATTTTATTCTAAAATTTTGTGTTTATTGGACGAATGTCCACCCGCCCGCCCTTCAGCACTTCGATCGCCTGCCGCTCCCCCAGGACAGATAGAAGCCTAGGCCACACGTACCCTTCCACCAGCGGCGGACCGCCCCCTCCTTTGAGGCTCGCCTACTCCCTGCCCTGCCCTCACACCTCTGCCTTGTCCTCTATTAACGAATGGCCTACTCAATAGCCACGACTGCCCCTCCTTACTAACGGATTGCTGTCTCGGCCAACCGGCCGCCCCTTCATTGAAAATGGACCATCATTACTAGAAAACTACTTATTACAAATGGATATTTTCGACAGATTTTATCCCATGAAAATACAGACAGATTTTGCAAGGGAATTTTCATCGAAAATAAAAAAAAATGAATTAGCATGAATTACAAAAGGAAAAGAAAATCTGTCGATAATTCTGTCCAAAAAATTAGTGTTTTTTATGGAAGATAATTACCACGAGAAAATTCGTATGTATTTAAATGGACAAAATGCTGCGTTATTTTCGACAGATTTTATCCCATGGAAATACATACAGATTTTGCGAGGAAATTTTCGTTGAAAATAAAGAAAAATGAATTAGCATGAATTACAAATGGAAAAGAGAATCTGTCGATAATTCTGTCCGAAAAATTAGTGGTTTTATGGAAAATAATTGCTGACAGAAAATTTGTCTGTATTTCAATAGACACAATGCTGCGTTTAATTAAATTATTAAAGACAAAAAATTTGTTTGTAATTTAAAATTTTTCGTCGAAAAATATTAAAACAAGGGTTGTCACTACGAGCTCCTCATTTCAATCACGATACGTCTGCGTCTCCACATTCCATCGGCGACGCCTCTCAGCCTTACACCACCATCACACCAAACCTCTATTGCACTGAACTTCTGTCGCACCGAAACCTCATCACACCCCTTCCCGGATCTTCTCCATGTGCTGCTCGCGTCTTTCCTTTCGAACCCTAACATGCAATCCACTAATTAACTGAAACTGAAACCCCTCCATTTTTCATCGCTTGGATGTTAGATTTTCAATTTCATACAATTAATTCCTCTTTTTCCAATAAAATTTCAAGCATGTGGGAAAGGAGTGTTGGTAATGCAGGAGTGGTGAATAAATCTTATCATTTGAATGGATAGCGGAATCTCTGATTAGGGATCAATACTCAGTAGTTCCTGAAAGTGTGGCATTCCTTCAAATTAAGAAATTAAAGTGTGTCATCATAGGTGGGTTGGGGATTTGGTTTCAATTTCTAAATTTATGTTATGTCAATGTGAATATATGATGGATATCATACATTGACGAACCGTCTCTGGGTGATAGATGTATTCATGTACTTATACTAGTATCTTCAATTGAGTCTCTATTTTTGAATTCAAATTCAGTCATCAACTATGCACATTACTTAAATTAGACACTTGTTCTTTTTTCTTTTCTTTTACGTGTACATAAGTAGTAATATGTATCTTTATTCTTGCTATTTCACTCTTAATTAATTATTTTTATGTTGCAAGAATGTTGAATCTTTTAATTAATCATCATAATATATATATATATATATAACTGTGAATGTTGGTTTTCACTTTGATGAGTTTTGAAGTGTAGCATATAAGTTAATCAAACCACACAGACACAGACACAGACACAAACAAATGCATCCGTTTTTCTATCTCTTTTATCTGTCCTTATATTATTCGTCATCCATTCTCATTTGGCTTCTAATGCCTCTAAATTAAATCCCTCTGATCTTCTCTATTTTTTTAATTATTTTTCATAACACTGATTAAATATATCTATGACTCAAGAAGTTTTGCATCTCAGATGGCTTGTTCCAGGACATCTTTCAGATCGAAGCAGTCTTGAGTCTTGTGCTCGTATCCTTTGTGATAATCAAAATATAGGCTTTTGTTGTTGCTTGCCCATTCCTTCAATTGTTGTGCCCTTAGGAGGATGCCTTGCTTTGCTATCTGATGATAGATCTCTGTGATTGAGACTAGTAGAGATGTGTAGTTTGTGAATTTTTCTACTCTAGGTGGTCGGTTTGTGGGGGCAGGCTTCAAGTGCTCCTTTGGGGTTTCTTTGGGTGGGGTTTGCTTCGTTGTGCCGTGTTGCCATGGTGTCGTTTATTGGCGGTCACAACTTGCTGAGCTTTTTGTCATTTATGTACTCTCTTGTCATGTTCTGAATCTCATGCATCGTCCACACCGGCTTGGTGATTAGGTGTTTCCAAAAGTCTTCATTCATGAGTCCGTTGGTCAAACAAAGGTTGGCCATGGAATTTGTGAACTCATCAACCGTTAGGTACTCGTCGTTGAACCTATCAAGGTACTTCCTCGTGGGTTTGTCTTGTCGTTAGGTGACTTTGAGCAGGTTGATCGGGTGTTTTGCTTTGGCAATTCTTGTGGTGAATTGTGGTATAAATTTCCTGGAGATATCGTAAAAAATAGTGATCGAGCCATTTGGGAGGGTGCTAAACCACCTGATCGTAGGACCGGCTAGGGTTACTGGGAATGCCCTACATCGGACCACGTTGGCGACTCCTTCCAGGTTTATCCTAGCTTCGAAGGGCGTTAGGTGTTCCTGGGGCTCTTTCGTGCCGTCGTATTTTATGTTTGTCGGCTTGTCAATACCTTTTGGTAACTTGCCTTTTAAGATTTTTTCGGTGAACCGGGTGGCTCCTATTATGATGTGCTCGCTCTTTGTCCGTTTGGGATCTTGGCAGTGCCTCCTATCTTCATCATTTTGTCGGTGTTCTGGCTTGAGGGACATGCTACAATTTCGATGTTTTCAATGGTGCCAGTCGAGTGATTTTTCGTTCTAGGTTTCTGATGAGCGGATAATTTATACGCTTTTTGGCATTGTTTTTAGGTAGTTTTTAGTAAGTTCAAGCTACTTTTAGGGATGTTTTCATTAGTTTTTATGTTAAATTCACATTTCTAGACTTTACTATGAGTTTGTGTGTTTTTCTATGATTTCAGGTAATTTCTGGCTGAAATTGAGGGACTTGAGCAAAACTCTTAAAAAAGGCTGACAAAAGGACTGCTGATGCTGTTGGATTCTGACCTCCCTGCACTCAAAATGGATTTTCTGGAGCTACAGAACTCCAAATGGCGCGCTCTCAACGGCTTTGGAAAGTAGACATTCAGAGCTTTCCAGAAATATATAATAGTTCATATTTTATTCGGAAATTGACGACGTAAAGTGGCGCTCAACGCCAAGTACATGCTGCTGTCTGGAGTTAAACGCCAGAAACACGTCATAACCCGGAGTTGAACGCCAGAAACACGCTATAACTCGGCGTTCAACTCCAAGAAAAGCCTCAGCTCGTGGATAGATCAAGCTCAGCCCAAGCATACACCAAGTGGGCCCCGAAAGTGGATTTATGCATCAATTACTTACTCATGTAAACCCTAGTAGCTAGTCTAGTATATATAGGACTTTTAACTATTGTATTAGACATCTTTTGATCACTTTAGATCTAACGAACATCTGGGGGCGCATAGTCCTTAGACCATGGGGGCTGGCCATTCGGCCATGCCTGAACCTTTCACTTATGTATTTTCAACGGTGGAGTTTCTGCACACCATAGATTAAGGGTGTGGAGCTCTGCTGTACCTCAAGTTTCAATACAATTACCATTACTTTATATTCAATTCTCTTTTATTCTTATTCTAAGATATACGTTGCACTTCAACTTGATGAATGTGATGATCCGTGACACTCATCATCATTCTCACCTATGAACGCGCGTGATTGACAACCACTTCCGTTCTACTTTAGGCCGGGCGCATATCTCTTAGATTCCCCAACAGAATCTTCGTGGTATAAGCTAGATAGATGGAGGCATTCATGGGGATCCGGAAAATCTAACCTTGTTTATGGTATTCCGAGTAGGATCCCGAGAATCCGGAAAGTCTAACCTTGTCTGTGGTATTCCGAGTAGGATTCCGGTATTGAATGACTGTGACGAGCTTCAAACTCCTGAAGGTTGGGCGTTGGTGACAGACGCAAAAGAATCAAGGGATTCTATTCCAACCTGATTGAGAACCGACAGATGATTAGCCGTGCCGTGACAGAGCATTTGGACCATTTTTACTGAGAGGATGGGATGTAGCCATCAACAAGGGTGATGCCTCCATACGATTAGCCATGCAGTGACAGCGCATAGGACCATTTTCCCGAGAGGAAGAAAAGTAGCCATTGAAGACGGTGATGCCCTACATATAGCTTGTCATGGAAAGGAGTAAGAAGGATTGGATGAATGTAATAAGAAAGTAGAGATTCGAGAGGATTCTAGCATCTCCACACGCCTATCTGAAATTCCCACCATTAATTTACATAAGCATTTCTATCCTATTTTATTTTCTGTTTATTATTAATTTTCGAACTCATCATAAACCAATTAAATCTGCCTAACTGACAAATACAAGGTGATCATAGCTTGCATCATACCAACAATCTCTGTGGGATCGACCCTTACTCACGTAAGGTATTACTTGGATGACCCAGTACACTTGCTGGTTAAGTTGAACGGAGTTGTGTCCACACATAGCCAATAGCCATTAAATAAATCTCATGCAAATACAAAGAGGGTCACAATTTCGTCCACCAAGTTTTTGACGCCGTTGCCGGGGATTGTTCGAGTATGGACAACTGACGGTTCATCTTGTTACTCAGATTAGGTAATTTTCTTTTCAAAAAAAAAATTTTCAAAAATCTTTTTCAAAATTTTTCTTTTCTTTTTCGTTTTTCCAAACTTTATTTTCGAAAAAATTAATAAAAATCCAAAAAAAAAATTAGAAAATCATAAAAACCAAAAATATTTTGTGTTTCTTGTTTGAGTCTTGAGTCAATTTTTAAGTTTGGTGTCAATTGCATGCTTTTAAAATTTTTTCTTGCATTTTTCGAAAATTCCATGCATTCATAGTGTTCTTCATGATCTTCAAGATGTTCTTGACAAGTCTTCTTGTTTGATCTTGATGTTTTCTTGTTTTGTGTTGTTTGTTGTTTTTCATGTGCATTTTTCGTTTGTTAGAATCCATGCATTAAAAATTTCTAAGTTTGGTGTCGTGCATGTTTTCTTTGCATCAAAAAAATTTTTTAAAAATATGTTCTTGATGTTCATCATGATCTTCAAAGTGTTCTTGGTGTTCATCTTGACATTCATAGTGTTCTTGCATGCATTTTGTGTTTTGATCCAAAATTTTCATGTTTTGGGTCATTTTCGTATTTTTCTCTCTCATAATTAAAAATTCAAAAATCAAAAAGATATCTTTTCCTTTTTTCTCTCCAAATTTTCGAAATTTTGGGTTGACTTGGTCAAAAATTTTCAAAAATAGTTGTTTCTTACAAGTCAAGTCAAATTATCAATTTTAAAAATCTTATCTTTTCAAAATCTTTTTCAAAAATTATATCCTTTTCATTTTTTTTCTATTTTTCGAAAATTTCAAAAATCTTTTTCAAAATATTTTTCAAAATCTTTTTCTTACCTTTATATCAAATTTTCGAAAATTAGCTAACAATTAATGTGATTGATTCAAAAATTTGAAGTTTGTTACTTGCTTGTTAAGAAAGGTTCAATCATTAAGTTCTAGAATCTTATCTTTTAGTTTCTTGTTAGTAATTAATTTTAATTTAAAAAAAATTATCTTTTTCAAAATGTGATTTTAAAATATCTTATCTAACTTCTTATCTTCTTATCTTTTCAAATTTGATTTTAATATTTTTTTTAACTAACTATTTGACTTTTTGTTTGTTTCTTATCTTTTTCAAAACCACCTAACTACTTTTCCCTCTTCAATTTTCGAAAATACCTCTCTCTTTTTCAAAAAATTCTTTTTAATTGTTTTAAATTTTAATTTTAATTATATCTTATATTTAATTTTCGAAAATACTAATCCCCTTTTCAAAGTTATTTTCGAAATTCTCTCTCTCTTTTCTTATTCTATTTACTTATTTATTTACTAACACTTCTCTTCACCTCTCTTCATCTACATATCCGAACCCATTCTTCTACATTCTTCTCCCCTTTCTTCTTCTACTAACATAAAGGAATCTCTATACTGTGACATAGAGGATTCCTCTTCTTTTCTTGTTTTCTTTTCTTTCATATGAGCAGGAACAAGGAAAAAGGCACTCTTGTTGAAATTGATCCAGAACCTGAAAGGACTCTGAAGAGAAAATTAAGAGAAGCTAAGTTACAACAATCTAAAGGTAACATTTCAGAAACATTAGAACAAGAGAAGGAGATGGCAGCCGAAAATAATAATAATGCAAGGAGAATGCTTGGTGACTTCACAAAGCCAACGTCCAAATTTGATGGAAGAAGCATCTCCATTCCTGCCATTGGAGCCAATAATTTTGAGCTTAAGCCTCAACTAGTTGCTTTAATGCAACAGAACTGCAAGTTTTATGGACTTCCATCTGAAAATCCTTACCAGTTTTTAACTGAGTTCTTGCAAATTTGTGAGACTGTTAAGACGAATGGAGTAGATCCTGAAGTCTACAGGCTCATGCTTTTCCCTTTTGCTGTAAGAGACAAAGCTAGAATATGGTTGGATTCACAACCTAAGGATAGCCTGGACTCTTGGGATAAGCTGGTCACAGCCTTCTTGGATAAATTCTTTCCTCCTCAAAAGCTGAGCAAGCTTAGAGTGGATGTTTAGACCTTCAAACAAAAAGATGGTGAATCCCTCTATGAAGCTTGGGAAAGATATAAGTAGTTGACCAAAAGGTGTCCATCTGACATGTTTTCAGAATGGACCATATTAGATATATTCTATTATGGTCTATCTGAATTTTCGAAAATGTCATTGGACCATTTTACAGGTGGATCAATTCACCTAAAGAAAACACCTGCAGAAGCTCAAGAACTCATTGACATGGTTGCAAATAACCAATGTATGTACACTTCTGAGAGAAATTCCGTGAATAATGGGACACCTCAGAGGAAGGGAGTTCTTGAGATTGATGCTCTGAATGCCATATTGGCTCAGAACAAAGTGTTGACTCAGCAAGTCAACATGATCTCTCAAAGTCTGAATGGATGGCAAAATGCATCCAACAGTACTAAAGAGGCAGCTTCTGAAGAAGCTTATGATCCTGAGAACCCTGCAATGGTAGAGGTCAATTACATGGGTGAACCTTATGGAAACACCTATAATTCATCATGGAGAAATCATCCAAATTTCTCATGGAAGGATCAACAAAAGCCTCAACAAGGCTTTAACAATGGTGGATGCAATAGGCTGAGCAATAGCAAGCCTTTTCCATCATCTTCTCAGCAACAGACAGAGAATTCTGAACAAAACACTTCTAATTTAGCCAATCTAGTCTCTGATCTGTCAAAGGCCACTTTTAGTTTCATGAGTGAAACAAGATCCTCCATCAGAAATCTGGAGGCACAAGTGGGCCAGCTGAGTAAGAAAGTCATTGAAACTCCTCCCAGTATTCTCCCAAGCAATACAGAAGAGAATCCAAAAGGAGAGTGTAAGGCCATTGATGTAATCAACATGGCCGAATGCACAAGGGAGGAGGAGGACAAAAATCCTAGTGAGGAAGACCTCCTAGGACGTCCCTCAAGCAAGAAGGAGTTTCCTATTAAGGATCCAAAGGAATCTGAGGCTCATATAGAGACCATAGAGATTCCATTAAATCTTTTTCTGCCATTCATGAGCTTTGAAGACTATTCTTCCTCTGAAGAGGATGAAGATGTGAATGGAGAGCAAGTTGCTCAATATTTAGGAGCTATCATGAAGCGGAATGCCAAGTTGTTTGGTAATGAGACTTGGGAAAGTGAACCTCCCTTGCTCCTTAGTGAACTGGATACCTGGATTCAGCAAATTTTACCTCAAAAGAGACAAGATCTTGGCAAGTTCTTAATACCTTGTACCATAGGCACCATGACCTTTGAAAAAGCTCTATGTGATCTGGGGTCAGGGATAAATCTTATGCCACTCTCTGTAATGGAGAAGCTGGGGATCATTGAGGTACAACCTGCCTTGTTCTCATTACAATTGGCAGACAAGTCATTGGGACAAGCTTATGGAATAGTAGAGGACGTGTTAGTAAAGGTTGAAGGCCTTTACATCCCTGCTGATTTCATAATCTTAGACACTAGGAAGGAAGAGGATGAATGCATCATCCTTGGAAGACCTTTCCTAGCCACAACAGGAGCTGTGATAGATGTCAACAGAGGTGAATTAGTCCTTCAATTGAATGGGGACTACCTTGTGTTTAAGGCACATGGCCAACCCTCTGTGACAAAAGAGAGTAAGCACAAAGAGCTTCTCTCAGTTCAGAGTCAAGAAGAGCCCCCACAGTCAAACTCTAAGTTTGGTGTTGGGAGGCCACAACCAAACACTAAGTTTGGTGTTAAGACCCCATATCCAAACTCTAAGTTTGGTGTTGGGACTATACAACATTGACCTGATTACCTTTGTGGCTCCATGAGAGCCCACTGTCAAGCTATTGACATTAAAGAAGCGCTTGTTGGGAGGCAACCCAATTTTATTTAATTTTTATTTTATTTTATTTTATTGTTATTTTGTGTTTTATTAGGTACATGATCATGTGGAGTCACGAAAAAAATATAAAAATTAAAAACAGAATCAAAAATAGCAGAAGAAAAATCACACCCTGGAGGAAGCACAGACTGGCGTTCAACGCCAGTAAGGAGCATCTGGCTGGCGTTCAACGCCAGAACAGAGCATGAATCTGGCGCTGAACACCAGAAACAAGCAACATTCTGGCGTTTGAATGCCAGGAATGTGCCTTAAGAAAAGCTGGCGCTGAACGCCAGTAACAAGCATGAAACTGGCGTTCAACGCCAGAAACATGCTACATATGGGCGTTGAACGCCCAGAACATGCTTAACATGGGCGTTGAACGCCCAGAACATGCTTTACATGGGCGTTGAACGCCCAGAACGTGTATCACCTCGGCATTTAAACGCCAGAATGGTATACAAAGGCATTTTACATGCCTATTTGGTGCAGGAATGGAATTCCTTGACACCTCAGGATCTGTGGACCCCACTGGATCACCTCAGGATCTGTGGACCCCACAGGATCCCCACCTAACATATTCCCACCTTACCTCCTAATGCTATAACACTCTTCCCCATGTCACACTTTCCAAAACCCTTCACCAATCACCTCAATCTCTCTTCCCCATCACCTCTTCACCACTCACATCCATCCACTCTTCCCCATAAACCCCACCTACCTCCAAAATTCAAAAATCTTTCCCACCCAAACCCACCCTAAAATGGCCGAACCTACCCTCACCCCTTTCCCTATATAAACCCTTCCATTCTACTTTATTTTCACATAACACAAATCCCCTCTTCTTCCCCTTGGCCGAAACACCATCTCTCCCTCTCCTCCATATTTTCTTCTTCTTCTTCTTCTCTTCTTTCTTCTCTTGCTCGAGGGCGAGCAATATTTTAAGTTTGGTGTGGTAAAAGCATAAGATTTTTTTGTTTTTCCATTACCATCAATGGCACCTAAGGCTGGAGAATCCTCTAGAAAAGGAAAAGGGAAGACAAAAGCTTCCACCTCCGAGTCATGGGAGATGGAAAGATTCATCTCCAAAAGCCATCAAGACCACTTCTATGATGTTGTGGCAAAGAAGAAGGTGATCCCTGAGGTCCCTTTTAAGCTCAAGAAAAATGAGTATCCGGAGATCCGACATGAGATCCGAAGAAGAGGTTGGAAAGTCCTAACCAACCCCATGCAACAAGTCGGAATATTAATGGTTCAAGAGTTCTATGCCAATGCATGGATCACTAGGAACCATGATCAAAGTATGAACCCGAGTCCAAAGAATTATCTCACAATGGTTCGGGGGAATTACTTAGATTTTAGTCCGGAAAATGTGAGGTTGGCGTTTCACTTGCCCATGATGCAAGAAGATGTACGCCCCTACACTAGAAGGGTCAACTTTAATCAAAGGTTGGACCAAGTCCTTATGGACATATGTGTGGAAGGAGCTCAATGGAAGAGAGACTCCAAAGGCAAGCCAGTTCAACTAAGAAGACTGGACCTCAAGCCTGTGGCTAGAGGATGGTTGGAGTTCATTCAACGCTCCATCATTCCCACTAGCAACCGATCTGAAGTTACTGTGGATCGGGCCATCATGATTCATAGCATCATGATTGGAGAGGAAATAGAAGTTCATGAAGTCATCTCCAATGAATTCTACAAAATAGCCGAAAAGCCCTCCACCATGGCAAGGCTAGCTTTTCCTCACCTTATTTGCCATCTATGTTACTCAGCTGGAGTTATCATAGAAGGAAACATCTCCATTGAAGAGGATAAGCCCATCACTAAGAAGAGGATGGAGCAAGCAAGAGAGACCCTCCACGGTTCTCAAGAGATGCATGAGGAAGCTCATCATCAAGAAATCCCTGAGATGCCTCAAGGGATGCACTTTTCTCCCAACAACTATTGGAAATAACTCAACACTTCCTTAGAAGATTTGAGCCACAATGTGGAACAATTAAGGGTGGAACATCATGAGCACTCCATCATTCTCCATGAAATAAGAGAAGACCAAAGAGCAATGAGGGAGGAGCAACAAAGGCAAGAAAGGGACATAGAAGAGCTTAAGGACATTGTTGGTCCTTCAAGAAGAAGACGCCACTAAGGTGGATTCATTCCTTGTTCTTATTTCTTTCTGTTTTTCGGTTTCTATGTTATGTTTATCTATATTTTGTGTCTCTACTTCATGATCATTAGTATGTAGTAACCATGTCTTAAAGCTATGAATAAAATTCATTAATCCTTCACCTCTCTTAAATGAAATATGCTTTAATTCAAAAGAACAAGAAGTACATGAATTTCGAATTTATCCTTGAATTTAGTTTAATTATATTGATGTGGTGACAATACTTTTTGTTTTCTGAATGAATGCTTGAACAGTGCATATTTTTTATCTTGTTGTTTATGAATGTTAAAACTGTTGGCTCTTGAAAGAATGATGAACAAAGAGAAATGTTATTGATGATCTGAAAAATCATAAAATTGATTCTTGAAGCAAGAAAAAGCAGTGAAAAAAGCAAAGGCTTGCGAAAAAAAAAGAAAAAAAATGGCAAAAAAAAAGATTTAGAAAGAAAAAAGAAAAAAAAGCAAGCAGAAAAAGCCAATAGCCCTTAAAACCAAAAGGCAAAGGTAAAAAGGATCCAAAGCAAAAGAGTGTGCTTAAGAGCTTTGGACACCTCTAACTGGGGACTCTAGCAAAGCTGAGTCACAATCTGAAAAGGTTCACCCAGCTATGTGTCTGTGGCATTTATGTATCCGGTGGTAATACTGGAAAACAAAGTGCTTAGAGCCACGGCCAAGACTCACAAGTAGCTGTGTTCAAGAATCAACATGCTTAACTAGGAAAGTCAATAACACTATCCGAAATTCTAAGTTCCTAGAGAAGCCAATCATTCTAAACTTCAAAGGAAAAAGTGAGATGCCAAAACTGTTCAGAAGCAAAAAGCTACAAGTCCCGCTCATCTAATTATAATTAATATTCATTGATATTCTGGAATTTATAGTATATTCTCTTCTTTTTATCCTATTTGATTTTCAGTTGCTTGGGGACAAGCAACAATTTAAGTTTGGTGTTGTGATGAGCGGATAATTTATACGCTTTTTGGCATTGTTTTTAGGTAGTTTTTAGTAAGTTCAAGCTACTTTTAGGGATGTTTTCATTAGTTTTTATGTTAAATTCACATTTCTGGACTTTACTATGAGTTTGTGTGTTTTTCTGTGATTTCAGGTAATTTCTGGCTGAAATTGAGGGACTTGAGCAAAACTCTGAAAAAAGGCTGACAAAAGGACTACTGATGCTGTTGGATTCTGACCTCCCTGCACTCAAAATGGATTTTTTGGAGCTACAGAACTCCAAATGGCGCGCTCTCAATGGCGTTGGAAAGTAGACATCCAGAGCTTTCCAGCAATATATAATAGTCTATACTTTATTCGGAAATTGACGACGTAAAGTGGCGCTCAACGCCAAGTACATGCTGCTGTCTGGAGTTAAACGCCAGAAACACGTCATAACCCGGAGTTGAACGCCAGAAACACGCTATAACTCGGCGTTCAACTCCAAGAAAAGACTCAGCTCGTGGGTAGATCAAGCTCAGCCCAAGCATACACCAAGTGGGCCCCGGAAGTGGATTTATGCATCAATTACTTACTCATGTAAACCCTAGTAGCTAGTCTAGTATATATAGGACTTTTAATTATTGTATTAGACATCTTTTGATCACTTTAGATCTAAGGAACATCTGGGGGCACATAGTCCTTAGACCATGGGGGCTGGCCATTCGGCCATGCCTGAACCTTTCACTTATGTATTTTCAACGGTGGAGTTTCTGCACACCATAGATTAAGGGTGTGGAGCTCTGCTGTACCTCAAGTTTCAATACAATTACCATTACTTTATATTCAATTCTCTTTTATTCTTATTCCAAGATATACGTTGCACTTCAACTTGATGAATGTGATGATCCGTGACACTCATCATCATTCTCACCTATTGATGGTGTTTTTGTGGAAAAATGAATTTCCAACACACAAATCCAACCGGCAAGTATACCGGGTCGCATCAAGTAGTAATAACTCACTTAGAGTGAGGTCGATCCCACAGGGATTGATGGATCAAGCAACTTTAGTGGGTGATTAGTTTAGTCAAGCTAACATTGAAGTGAATTTGGATGAAGTGTAACCAACAGAAATTAAATAGCAAGGAAAATTAAAGTGCAGAAAGTAAAATTGCAGGAAACTTAAAGAACAAGAAAGTAAAATTGCAAGAATCTTAAATGACAAGAAATGTAAATTGCATTAAATGTAAAGGGGAGTGGGTGCTAGAAATTAAAGAAGTTAAACAAGAGAAAGTAAATTGCAACAAACAGAAGAACTAAAGATGAATTGAATTGTAGTAGATATTAAGCGAAAGAGTAAAATGCCTTGAAGAATTTAAAACAGAAAAGCAATGCTTAAGTTGCAGCAAATTAAAATTGATTGAAGATCTCAGGATTGGAGGAGACTAGATAACAAGTCTAGATCTCAAATCCTTCCTTGATCCAACAAGAACAATTGCAGAAGAAGTAAAGGAAAGCAAAGTGCAGAAATCAGAAAAAGAAGAAATGAGCAGAAAATAGAATTCAATTATGCAGAAAATTAAAGAAGAGATCTCAAGGTGAGATTGAAACAGAAGTTCTTCAATTCTTCACCCAAGATCCAAAGCAAGAAAAGTGAAGAGTGCTCAAGCAAGAACTAGGAAGAAGAGAGATCAATTCTCCTTCCTAATTCTCTAAGAAATCCCAAAGTTTAAAATGCAAGTAGAAAGGAAAATTCAAAAATAAAGTCTCCAGCCCCCAATTACATAAAACTAGCTCCTATTTATACACTTTCTATTCTTGGATTTTGGGATTTGGATGGGCTTTTGATTTGGTGAAGAAATGAATTAAATTGGGTTTTTAATTCAATTTCAGCAGATGAAGGAAAATTGCTTCCAGGAGCCTGCCCTGCCCTTGTGGAGGGCAGGGCAGAAAATTGATGCTTGGCGCGAGACTTGGTGCGGCCTTGGGCGAGCTTGGTGCGGCAAAGATGCTTGGGACGCTTGTTGGTGCGCAAAGATGCTGCCCTGCCCGTGCCAAGGGCAGGGCAGGAAAGGTTTGGTGCGCCAGGATCGGCCACGGTGCGCGCGTTGGTGCTGCCAAGGAAAGAATTGTGCGCCAGAATCAAAATTGGTGCGCGCATGATGCTGCCACACACAAGATGCTGCCCTGCCCGCGCCAAGGGCAGGGTAGAGTTTCCAAAAGATGAAGTTCCAAGTTCGAAACTTGGTGGATGCACACGCTACTCCTTTTCCTTGGTTTATTTTTGCTTATTTTTGACCCTTAAAGATGCCTTTCGTTCCTGCCTCAATTGGACGCCAAATATGGATTTCTATATATCGTTGGAAAGCTCTGAATGTCAGCTTTCCAACGCAACTGGAAGCACATCAATCGGACGTCTGTAGCTCAAGTTATAGCCCTTTGAAGTAGGCATGGTCATGTTGTGAGCGCCCAGATTTTAACTTAGCCAAAATTTGCTTCATCCTCACTTTGCTTCATCATGATTCTGCCCCTTGTGAGCCCGACATTGCCCTTGAGGAGGGCAGGGCAGAATTGCTTCTCAAGCTTGTTTCCT